>NW_022158450.1:0-17600 GCF_006535985.1 Synchytrium microbalum | reverse complement strand
ACTATATTAACTACCAGTGAGCCGCGACTGACACACCATCGTTCCTTAAAGTGATCCTTAGCGCGACTGCATCCTCCATGCCGTTTGGTCTCCCCAACTGCGGTTTGCCACTCATCCACAATTCTCGCTCCTAGATTCTTCTTAAACCATTTCCATAGGGAATCAGTGGAAAAAATTTAAAGCCCTGGATTCGATCCGGTGCGGGCAAAGTCCCGGATAGTGTTTTGTTTGGTTTTGTTTGGTTTTGTTTGGTTTTGTTTTGTTTGGTTTTGTTTAGTTTTGTTTAGTTTTGTTACAGCCCAAGCCACTGGTACAAGACCCCAGAGCAATAATCGGCTTACCCGTTTTTTTTTTTACACCTTTTAGGGACCCGCAGGCAGCAATATGCTGACAGGAAATGTACTTCACTGCTAGGTAGGGTCATACGTCGCAGAAAATACCATATCCCGTCAGCTCTGTGAAGTCAAGCTGCGACCGGCGCGGGCAGTACTGGGGTGAGAGATCACCCAGGAATTCCGCGTACTCTATTTTTTCCTGAGCGAAGTGCTAGTAGATTTTCTTCAATGACCTAACTTTGGCCCTTGTGTGAATATACTTACACGATGTTAGTCAGAGTTGTGATAAGAGTTGTGAAGGGAACTGTTGATTGCCGCAAAATCTAATTCCAACCCACAGAAGAGTTCACATAACCCTTTCAACACCGTTCATACCTTTTCCGATGTATATCAGTGCTCTAAAGGATACCCTTCTAGACAGTCATGTAAGTGACGTGCCATACACATATTGTAAAATTTCATTAAATATTAAGTGAATGGTTGATCCGCCAAGAAGACACGACACGAGATGAACAAGAAAACACGTGGATTTCATTCCATCTGTTTTCGAACTTCATTTCAGCAGTTACGTGTTGAAGTTTGGCCTGCTCTCTAAAGTCTCAACTCCCAGGCAGGCCTTCTGTTCAAATCCAACTTTCTCAATCACAAAAGCACAATCACACCATAACAGCAAGCTTCTAACACCAGTATTACTCAGCAATGGCCAAAGTTACCAAATGTGCGTAGTCTGAATAGTTATACTGACTTGGCAGCCTGTTTCCAAACTATTGAAGGCCCAAACTTCACAGCTCAAGCTCACATCGTTTCGTTTTCCTATTACAGCAACAGTATCAAAGAAGATGTCTCCTTACAACCGATTCATGTACGCAAGCCTTTCTATGCTTTGCACTGCTCTATATGAATTTCTGTTGACTTGCAACCTCAAAAACGCAAACATCTCAATATCATGAATTTTGGCTTACACTCCATAAACTCAATAGGAAGGACAACTTGTAAGTAGCCAATCTATGATTCTTTTTAGTAAAGTCGTGGCCTAGAAGCTCTATCTCTGAGCAACCGGACAGTCAAAACTGGTTTCCTTCTAAGTCCAACTCATCGGCAGCGGCCATTTTGGAAGCTGTGACAGATCCAGTTTGTATGATTGACATACTTACCATTATGCTTACAACGTAGGCCTACCTACAAGGCAGATCATCCTTCAGCTGCTCATCGAGATGCTTTCTCGGCCGTTGCCAAAATGGTGAGTCACTTGTTGCAGTACCTTCCAATTGGTATTTTCTTCATCAGCATTTGTGACTAACGGCTTGCTTACAATTGCAGTGGGCCAATGCTCCCGAAAACGAAACAAAAGGAACTACCCAGTCCAAAAAGTCCAAGAAGTAAACCACTTGGTAATCTTCACTTCAACTTTGCTGTTTCATACGGTTTCGATTGCTTGAAATTCATCTGATGCTTATTCTTCAACTGTTGCTATAAAGTAAATGTAGTCTTGCAAATACAAACTCCAAGTGACGAACAAACCTTTCTCTCATACCCTGTTTCGTGTCTAAATATCGTTTTACCAGATGCCAGGAGTTTCAGATTGAGACCACAAACCAGACAATCAGAATATCATCGGCTATATCCAGAGAAGAATGTTTGCCAACTCGACACTTCAAGATAAGGAGCCAATGGTCTCCTGGCAACAGCTGGCAACCGGAATGATAAGTTTATGCAGACCCAACATCCTTTCCTTCTTCATCGTTCGAAGGGCTCATGTGTATATTTTGCCCAAAACGGGATGTTAGTGCAAGGAAGACAAAACCAGTCGAGGTATCCCATTTGGTTTAAGAACAGGCTGAAACTAATAAAGTATCATCATGAAATAGTCGGAAAGCTGGAAACGCAGCAGTTCATGTAGAGATTTGCATGTTCTTCCAGGCATGGGACATTTGCGGCATCTGCGACACAACTTGCAGAATTTGTTATCAACCTATAGAGTGATTTCGGTAATGTCCAAAGATCGATATTTTCCCGCATACATGAAGTAATCGACAGTGCTTTGCAGTGGGCCTTTTCAAAGCGATACGCTCCTATAGGCTCAGGTTGAAAGTCGATTGAGTGTCACCAAATTTGCTTAGCACCAAGTGTCTCCCGTCGATAACAACGTTACCGACGAAAACCCACTACTAAAAGTGCTGTCCTCAGCGATCAGCACTGTACATTCGACTGTGGACCAACTATGTGGACCTCTTCCAAGTCCAAAACTGCCAAACTCGAGTCTGGATCTATCAATACGGAAAACGGAAGGAAAACTAGCAAAATAGCTTCACTCCATCATTACTCACTCCATGATAAAAACGCTCAAGGATATATAAAGGCTCGGAATAGTAGTGATCTACGCAAAAGTGGTGGTGTCTTCCATTACGATAATGGCAGATACGTCACAGAAAAACAACTAGATGCAACGCTGGAAGCTGAAAGGAGACAACGCCGTGAATCAATAAGGTCTATTCGATATGCTGCTTCTCTTTGGGGCTTGGAGTAAACTATAATGATGCTTTGGCTAATGATGAAGCATGGATCTAATGTCGTCGTCAAAAGTAGTGTATGAAAAGTATAGTAATCCAAACGTTATTGAACATTATAATCAGAGCTTGTATACATAATACCTAATCCTAGTATTAAAAATGCTGTTACAGAAGCTTCTTCTAAATGTGTACACGTGCGAAATGTTACACCCCACGGGCAGGTTATACTTCACATGTTTCCAAGCGGCATGATCACCTCACGACCTTGACCGTGTTGCCAAGCTTGTCTGTTATATACTCGACGCCCTCGTCATCTTCAAAATCGTCATCACTGTCATTTTCGTCATGATTGTGTGATTTGTCACCATCTTCCCCGTCATCGTCTTCATCCTCCTCCTCGTTATCGTCTTCATCCTCGCCTCGTAAATGATTTGGATTGACTTCCAAATCACTATCAGAGTCATCGACTTGTCTCGTCGTCCTTCTCCTCCTCGAAGCTTCCAGCTCGCGTTCCATGTACGCGTTCTGTGCTCGTACAATATCAGCCGAGTCAGTACATGAGGCGTATTCTTGGAATAGTCCTCTACAAAAGCAAAGGGATATTAGACGGAAAAAAAGGTCACGTTGATGGCTCAAATGCTACGCACTGGTTAAGTTCATAAAATCCATGACCCCATGTGAATTTAGACATTATTATATCTCCATAATCTTTCTCGCCTAAAGTAAAGCAGCTCAATCGGAATGCCACAAAAAATGGCAAGAAAAAGCCTGATGTTACCAATTATGTACAGACAAGCAGCGATAGCTTCCGCACAATTAAGCTTGAATGGCTTTCCATAATTCACTGGATTTGAAGCAATCAAGTATGGTACTATTCCGTGAAGTCGATTAGCCTGTGCGTGTATTTAGCCTTCCAAATATTATACACTTACACAAACGGTCATGAAGACTCTTCATTTTATCGAATGGCACCTCTTCTATACGAGCCCACGAGCATTCGACAACAGCGATTCCATTGGTTTTGATCAAATCCCTGTCGGCAGGCGAAACAGCCTGTGTGCCTCGAGGCGATAATACTATTCCTTTGAATGAAGATCCGATACGTAAAGCTCGTATCATTCCTAGCCGTTCAAGTTTCTTTCCTGAACATCGTTTTGGGTCACAGTGCTTCAAGTCCTATGTACGAAATAAGGTTTTTTTTAGAAAAAACATGATTGCTTTGATGTCGATGGCTTTCCGAGACGGAGAGCTTCGTTCAGGGATACAAGTAGGAGATCCACGTACCCACATAGCCAGTTGTATCGGAATTTGAGGGCCCCTGTCTTCTCTATCAGGCATTCATTGAGCAATGCTCTTTTCTTCAAAAACTATTGCAATGATTATCATCACTTACTCGACCAGGACACCCTCTGTTGTTGTAGACTCATCAGCAATGAATGTCCGGCTAGTAGCGCCGTCTCGATGATTCTTTTTCCTCCCTCTGGCCATTTGTTTGTTTACAGCTTCTTCGCAACTTGGCGTCGATGGGCGCGCTTTCGAAAAACTCTTCACACCTGCATCGTTGCAAGAAAGAACTAGATCTAACCGGTTTACATCTACTAGACCTACTCTAAATCTACTCTTGTGCTGCAACTATCTTAGATCAAACCATGAACTCTTTCGCCTTAACCATTTCTTTGCTGTTTGCATTCCAGTACCAGGCACGTTCATTTAGCTGGTCGTTTAATGCCTCTTACATGTATAACACAGTGCTGAAACTGATTTCAAACACTAGGTACTTGCCTTCACCAACGGAACACTCTTACCTGCGTACCTCTGCAATCCAGGTATGTCAAAGTTTTGATCTATTCTTTGTATGAAGGATATCAGTCGGCTTCCTCTTGTTATAGCTCCGAAGATTTTTTTCTTGCAGTATCGCGTCGAATTTCAATCAGATTCTGACCTTCTTCTCCCCATTTGTTCCATAGGACATGGTAAATTTTACGTTGATGCGACATCATCCTGACAAGAAATACCTAAATACCTAAATTTTCTTCACACAGGATATCCGGAGACACTCGGAGGTGTGCTCGCGTACTTCCAGGAGCCAGGTGCAGCTCTGACCGTTGCAAACTTTGTAAGTGTTTCATTCCGCGTCACTTCCATTACCCGACATTCACAATCTCTTATTCAACACTTAGCATAACCAAAACTCTACCATTGCTGGTACCGGCATTATGAACATCACCATACCGGATGGCATGATTACACCAGGCGCTACCCACAACCTCACCTTCACTGCCCACGTTGGAACGCTTGCTGGCGCCATAGTGGTGAGATACTTGTGTCTACATTGAATCTGAGCAGTACTCTGACATTTGATTCTGTAATAGTATGCTATTGACAGCAAGGGAACCAAGATTGGGCGATTCAGCAACTACGGTCCAAACATGCAAAGCTGGTATGCCTGCGGAGCTAAAGGTGAGCTAATCAAGCTTTTACATTGGATTGCGACAGCAAGCTCACGAAACGACTTTGATTAGATGTTGGCATCGTTCACAACCAAGTCATCTCAGAAACCGCTACTTACAATGTTGAATGGATTGCTCCGAACTGGATTCATGGTTCCACTGTTACCTTTAAGGGACTGGCAGTAGATGATGGCGTGAGTGTTCTTACCCAGTTTGAGTGTTCCTACCTAGTTTGTGTCTGGCGCTCATTCAAACATTCTGTTTCCAACCCGACAGGGATTCGGTCGTCACAACACAACGTTCCCAGTCAATCCCGCAGCCGTTATGGCCTCGATGCTCGCTACACCAGCACCAACTCCAACTCCGGCAGCCTTCTCATGCCCAGCTGGATACACTGCTGTTATGGTCTCGGCAACTCCATCAGCTACTGTGGATGTATCAGCTGCTCCAACATCAACAGCCACAGCTTGAACAATGCTGGTTGTAAAGTCATTATTTAAACGGCCGGAAACCAAGTCCCCATCCCATCCCAGTGTTTTTCAAAAAAAGTCATTCCAGTAAATAATCACACACGAGTAATGTGAACATATCAATGATAACAATAATAGTACAAAGTTATATAAGCATAAAAGCCTATTCATATTCAAAGACAATACACAGTGTTAGAGTCTATACTCTCTCAGTTTGCGTACTTTTCGTACAAAGACACGGATATCGTTTACGAGAGCTACAGGTTGTGTGAATGCTGCAAAGTGACCACCTGAATTGTAAAATTGGTTAATAAATGGGCTCTCGTTCAGAGAAGACCTGATATTATACCTTTGGCCATGATGCTCCAATGAACAAGGTTGTGCTATTGGGAATGGATGAGCTCAGAAAGACTCACATTGTACAGCACCGGACTTACGTTTCGACGAGCGTCCTCCTCTAGCGTATGAACAATCTCATCAGGGAATATAGCGGCTCCTGTCGGCACACTAACATAGCCTAAACCATAAAGTGCGCGTCAGTACATATACAAAGCATTTTAACGTCTCCAAGTCATTTCAACTGTTCCACACTCACTCGATATAAAGATGTCCCTTATAGAAGGAGCCTCCTTATATATCCGTACAGAGGACGCAATAGAATTGGTAAACCAATATATCGAAACGTTGGTCAAAACCTCGTCAATATCCAAATCTGGCCCAGCTCGCATCTTTTCGTTAATCCATGCCAAGAGCCCAACAGGGCTATCAGACAATCCGTAAGATACAGTTTGAGGCTGTGTAGAGAATGTGAGCTTGGATTACAAGACAAAAGACTCTCGAGCAAGCTTACTTTGGTTTCCTGAATCTTGTAGTAGCCAGTCTCACGTTCAGACCATAGAGCGTCTAAAGCGATTTCTTTCCTTCGTTCAGCGGACAGAAACAGGCTCGGTGCAGCTTGTACTGCCAGATTCTTCAAGCTGGCCAACACTCCAGTATCAGGCTTGCCGTGAATCATATTCAGATGCAGTCCAGCCACTCGATGCGGAAAGAGAGCAGCCATTGTTCGCACTGTAGGGGCTCCCCAGTCACTGTTTACAAAGTAGCGTTTAAGCAAACTTTACTGATGTCAAATTCGTGTTTCTGTCACTCACCCTCCCTGAACAAAATACTTTGGATACTTTAGTATCGTCATCAGCTTGTCAAGTATGGTAGCTGTTTGCGGGACCTGGAATCCTTTCTTTCTGGGTGCAGAGCTGAATCCAAAGCCGGGTAGTGAGGGAACGACGACATGAAATGCTGGATCTGCGGGATTTCCTGGATTGGCCAGCAGGTCAATGCACTTATAGAACTCTAAAAAGGAACCGGGCCATCCATGTTGACATAATATCTGCATGGTAAAGGTAAGTCGTTAATGTTGATATAATGCATGTCACTGTCATGAAGGTCAATGGTTGCGACCAATCGACCAGAGCAACTTACAGGAACAGCATCAGGCCTGTTCGACCTGGCATGAATGAAATGCACATCGATATCATCAATAAGACATTTGAAATGGTTGTGTTTGTTGATGATCTTTTCCCATTTTCTCCAATCGTAGTCTTCAGCCCATCGTTTCGCAGTCTTTTCAAGATGCATTTGCTCAGTGCCTATACGTCAAGTCGATCAGTACAATCTTTGACGAGCGCACGGTTAAGGCATTCATACCCATTGTCCATTTTGCACCTGCGATTTGCTGAGGAATTCGAGCTTCGCGAAGACGCAGTTTAAGATCTTCGATCTGAGAGTCCTCGATATGAACGGTGAATGCGCGAACCATACCAGGCTCAATGGCGTCCGTCATATTGGCAAGCTGCGTTATAAGGTTGCTAAAGACAAGGGTTACGCAAAAGGAATGTCAGCTAGGACGGATGAGGTCAGACAAATGTATTTCCAATCTGCCATAATTAACAACTAAATTAATCTTGCACGTTCTTTATACACCTATACGCGTCGTTTACGTTGCTGCTTGACAACTAGGGCAGCAGATGTCGCAGTTTGATACAGGTCGACGGAAATCCAGCCTAATTGATATGGTGTGAGCATCTGTTTGATATCCGTTTGAGCAAAAGAGGTCTACTAGACCGCGACATCTCACGTACCAATGTAGTGCCTGGACCCAAAACCTCCTACCCAATATATCTCCTTTGGAGTTAGCCTCCACATTCGAAAGACGTGAGCATACTTCCAGTACGCTGCATCTGGATGTATCTTGAAGAAACAGGATTCGACATCTTTGACCTAGTGGGACATTATTAGCATACAAGCAACACGGCGTGGTATGGAAAAGTTTGAGTACCTGGTCATCAGCAATGGGAGCGATCGTTCCTAAAAGCGAGAGTCGGGCTCGATCCATGACACCAGGACCATCAGTGTCGCGGTAATAAGTTAAATCACGGATGGTAACGGAGACACGCTCTCCATCTCTTTGTACATCTTCTCCTTCGACCTATACAGACCGATAGTTTAAGTGAGTGGTAGCTTCACAAGGCCGAACGACCGTTCTTCTCGCCCCAACGTACCGATATATCAGCCAAGTACATTATCACATCTCCATTATTCGATGTACAGTCAGGCGTTATGTACTCCAGCGATCCAAAGGGAAATCTAGCAACAAAGTATAACAATGTGTGAGTCATCATCACCCAAGCAAAGTTCCGTGTGTGAGCGACTAGTACCCATTCAAGTCAGGCTTTTCAGTATTCGATACAATGGTTACAAGTTCGGCATGTATTGTGGAGTTTAGCAACTGTCTTGCAGCTAATGCTGCCTCTTTTTCGGTCTTTTCAGCATAGGCAAGGATCAATAGGCCGAGCAATACTGTACAAATCACGTATAATTTCATTGTTGATGTTCTTTTTTGATATCCTAGTTCAGTGATGCGTCAGTCTTTCACCTTGGTTTTCAAAATCACAAAACTCGGGATTGCAGGTTGGAATTAACTCGTATAATAGTAAGATCCGTGCCAATGGATTCAATAGCGCCTGCAGCAGAACGTATCGGAAACTCCGTCCTTGAAAAGATTAGGGAAACTACGGACCGACGAGTAAGTGAATTATGGGAATGCAGATATCAGATCAACGTTTCTGACGTACGTTTCTGATAGAACACAGTCTATCGAGTTATACTATGTGGCGAAATCATTCCTGGCTGCGATCGAACAGAGCTAGCTGGTGATCTATTCAAAATTTCGATCACATCAACGAAACGTGTTTCTAAAGTATTTTTACCATAGCATACTACCAAAAGTTCATGAGACAATACCAGTCCGATCTAGATCACGTCACTGGTCTACTCATAATGCAACCAACCTCCTACTTGAATATCATCGAGGCAAGCTGAAATGCATTCACGTTTTTGCGCCCGTACACTTTAACTGACAACACAATGTTGAAACAAAAAGACATCGACAAAGGCAGCATATGCTACAATGAAGGATTTAAGCACGCCTTCTGAAACGCTCGCTGCATTCGTCAGGAATGGAAGGGTGTTGATCGCACAAGAAGATTCGTTAGCACGATTCTTCCCAACTTGGACTTGGAAGACACTAGATCCACCTCCAAGTCGTGAACGAGATGTAGATCCTGATACGTTGGGACCACAGGAGATTGTTAAAACGGTAGAATTGTTAGTCAACAACCCTTTGGAACGACCAAAGAGTCAACCCCAACAAATTGTACTCATATACATGTCATCCCGCATAGATCTCTGAGGTATCATTAGGACTATTGCAACTTGGATCTGCATTATCGTCTTTGCCAAAAGCGGAGCTGAAAGCTGCATTTGATGAATTTTTGGATCGTTTTGGTGACTACGTACCGCGAAACACACTTGTGACTGCCTTGTCTGGTTGTGATAGCATCACTCCTATATCCGAGTGGCTGGAAGGGATGGGATCTGTTGATCTAGAAGGAGGTAAGTGCGAAAAAAGGGAACGCTGCCTATTTGCACGTCTTCGTTCGACTTTCCTCATCCACACTCCCGTTTGCGTTTATAGAAAGAGTATATCCGGCTCCTGGACCTCTTCTCTGGTAGTAGTACCTGTACATATAATGCACATAGAACTCGAGTATCGCTAGCCAAACACGAAGCGCCCGTTGATCAAACAGCCAACAACTCGAGATACTCCACAGTTTTGCAAAATGACTACGTACGTTTATTTTTACAGTCACAAGAGCTGCTGTGTGCAATCTATGATTCGCTATTAAAGTGATTGGAATGAGTGTTGGTCAGAGTTGTGTTGCCACCCATGTCCTCACACAAAAACGGGAGACTTACGCAAGGAGAGATTCCACGAATGGCTTGGTTTGCTTCCTCAAAGCAGTGACCTTGGCATCACGAGCCTTCTTTTGTGCTGTCTTTGTCTTTAGTGCCTTTTCTTTGGCAACCTCTTGTGTTCTCAATTGTTTAGCATATGGGTTCAATCGAGTCAAGACACCCAAGTTCTTTAATGGGTTCTTTCGTTGAGTGAATGGACGTTTAGATTTGGGTGCATTTGCAGGTCGTACTACAGCCTGTACTTCGTCAGAGTTGATGATACGAGCCAAATCTGGGTTTGACATGATGGTTTTGGGTAAGGTAAAGTCCTTCTTTACGGTAGATGGAGTAGCGAATGTTCCAAAGATGGTATCCAATTTCTCGAATGCTGATTTAGTCCAGATGATGAGACGGCCAACGTGTCCACCAGGAGCCAATTGCAACAAGTTGAGAGAAGATACTGGGCACTAAAAATATAGGTAATGAGTGAGAAAGTGTCGACAAAGTAGAAACACCAGTTCACTGCGATGCAGGTGGAGCAAAAAATCACGGAATCGCTTGCGATCTGACGACTAGTATCAACAACCTTAGCTTACCGATTCGACACCAGGGATGTTTCGGAAAGCCTTGACAAGACCCTTGTCTTCACCATATACAATAAGAGGACCACGACGCATACGATGACGACGGTTTCTCATTTTTCCAACACCACCACGTAACTTTTTGCTATCTACGACTTTTTGGACATCGACATCAGCATGTAGGGTCTTCAATACACCCATAGCAGCCTTTGTCTTATTCAATGACTCGATACCGTTTCCTACTACCAATGGAATTTCGTGGATGCCATCAATACGGTGACCACGAGCCATAACCAAAGCTGGGAGAGCAGAAGCAGCCAAAGCAGAGCAGGTAGCGAATCGACGTTGAGACTGGTTTGTCTTTACGTGCCATTTCCGCCATGTCTTTGTTGGAGCAAACATACGACCACCTCGACACATGTTACCGAAGGCGGCTTGACCAGCACGGTGAGTACCACCACCTGATACACGAGGAATACGGGCCACAGCACGACCTGAATAAGGACAAGTATGCGGGTGAGTAAAAAACGGTGTAGACAGATTGCACAATGGACTCCTTTGGTATCCACAATCTATCTATATGTATGATCACATACCAGTTCCCCAGGATTCAGCACTAGTTTGGTGACCAGCATCGACATTCACACTGTACGCTTGACGCTTGTTCTTTGCAATACAGGTGTGGACAAAGTTGACAACATCAGCACGGATTGGTGCAGAGAATACGGCAGGCAAGTTTGTTGTGCCATCTGAACCGTCGGTGGAGTCAGACCATACAGTAACGACTGGACGAGCAGACTAATATTTGACGAAAGGGATTAGCTCAAATGTCATGGCTCAATGTCGTGATGCTAGTTTGATCAACACATAGGGAAGGGAGATGCAGGGGAAGTCGGTATGGTTTTGAGCATTATTTCGATCTAGTTGTTGCCTTTGGCCTCTACAACCTCTTCGTATCAACGACGTCAAATGTTGGTTGGTTGCTTCCCATCATCATCCATCCATCGAATGCAGCGATTCAACCAAACGAGAAGGGGCCTATCCACTGACTACGGGCATGAATGTATTGAAGAAATCTCTCCATCACTTACCATAGTTGCTTCCTCGACTAGCTTCTATCAAAAAGTTGTTAGTGATGAAGTTGGTTACCTAATCAAGCGTAAGCACCAATTACAACGAACGCGAATATGCGAATGTAATAATACGTTGAATAGTAAGCTCAGTTCATGATTCACTGTTTGAAATTTGGAAGTTCAGGAACAGTCTGATCGGAAGTGTGATATGTTCTAAAACGCCAGATCATCCTCATATGTCCAACGTAATAAAGAAACACACTTTGTATCCACTTGAGTCAGTAAATGTACGTGTCAATTGATCGCCTTTCTTCTATACTTTCGTTATACGTTGCTTGTGTTGTTGAGCTTCATCACTTCAAAAGCTGATTCTACCACTTAGCACCGCTCACACACACGAAAGCGAAAGCAAACATGGGAGACGCTTTAGTATCTCGAGGACGACTCGTCGGTAAGGAATTCCTTGCAATTCACGAGCGATTGCTTATTGAATGTCCATGTATTGGTCAGACCAAACCGACAAAACGATTGACATCTTGTTTTTGTGAATAATTAGGCCATTCAGGATGGGTCACAGCAATTGCTACATCTCCTGAATCCCCTGATATGATCATCTCTGCTTCTCGTGGTAAGTATTTCTCCTCAATTGGAACAGAGACACATCATCAACTTTTTGGTCGACACCGACACTCGGCGCATCCGACCAAACATCAACACTCGAGAGGAGAGAAGGAGACGATATTTCAATATTCAGAATCACATGCAGTGGATTTGGGGTGATTACGACGCGTTAATCCTTGCGGATGTGATGGATGTCTGGGATGAAATCGTACCCCAGTGCCGAAAGTGAATATTGCTAGAGTTCGCTCAAACAAGCAAATGGAAGAGACCAGAAATTCAATCTCATATACACTCGATGACCAACCTCTATATTTTTATTATTATAGACAAGACAATCATTGTATGGCACCTTACTCGCGACCAAGAATCATACGGTGTACCACGAAGAGCCTTGACTGGTCACAACCACTTTGTACAAGATGTAGTATTGTCGTCTGATGGTCAATTTGCCTTGTCTGCCTCATGGGGTGAGTATACACATTTAGATCTTATCGCATCTCGACAAATACTGATACAAGTCTTCGAATACAGACAAGACACTACGATTGTGGGATTTAAACACAGGAAAAACAACAAAGAGATTCGTAGGCCACACCAAAGATGTATTGTCCGTATCCTTCTCACCAGACAACCGTCAAATCGTCTCTGGTTCTCGTGACCGAACAATCAAGTTATGGAACACTTTGGGTGAATGTAAAGTCAACATTGTAGAAGATGGTCACTCCGAATGGGTGTCCTGTGTCCGATTCTCGCCAAACCCTGCCAACCCCGTCATTGTATCAAGTGGTTGGGACAAGTTGGTCAAGGTGAGAAATTAGAAGACGACGAGTTTGTCTGATGTCTTTAGAGTGAGATGTATACACCATGAATGGGCCGGGATAGAATGTCATATGGGGTTGCAGATGATGTTACAATTATATTTGCTACTTCAGAGGTTTTACACCGATGAGACAAATGGAATTTTACCACCAAGAACTGATGCAACCTGCATCGAGCATATGCTCTTTGACATTGGCTGCACATTAATTAAAAGCAAACCCTAATCTTAAAAACTTACTCATGTTCGCTACTTCACAGGTTTGGGACTTGAACAAACTCAAACTCAAGACCAACCACTACGGCCACACTGGATATATCTCAACAGTGACCATCTCCCCCGATGGTTCATTGTGTGCTACAGGTGGTAAAGACGGTGTAACCATGTTGTGGGATTTGAATGAAGCCAAGCACTTGTACTCTTTGGAAGCCAACGACACTGTCAACGCTCTCTGCTTCTCACCAAATCGATACTGGTTATGTGCTGCTACTGGCAAGGGTATTACTATTTGGGATTTGGAAACAAAGACGGTAGTCATTAACCTCAACCCTGAATTCGAGGTATGGTGACACTTCTTCCTTTTCTGGTCATCTTGTTGCATGGGGCGGCTTTTGAATGAAGAGAATAATGACGTTCTTTCCGTTTTGTGTAGGCTGCTGGCAAGAGAGCATTGGCTCCATCATGTATCTCATTAGCTTGGAGTGCCGATGGTCAAACACTCTTCTCTGGATATACAGACAACATCATCTATGTATGGGAAGTGGTGCGAGCCGCTTAGAGTTGAGTCACACACCCCATTCGTATATCAAAAATTGTAAACTCGCATTTGTCTGCCCGAAAACAAAGTCTCGAAATATACTTGAGATGATATGTCAACGTAAATGTGGCTGTTGGTGTGTCTGGCTCGTAATTATGATTCTCCTTCTTCAATTATGATTCCCCTTGTGGTCCTGGTCTGTTGCATGTGATGCTTTGGATGTCTTTCGCATGGAGATATGATACCACTTCATTGGTTATTTTTTGTGGGATTATATATTTGCAACACTACTTTTTTCACTTTATCACAAAAGTCCAAGGATAAATAACAACCGAAATCAAATACGGAAACATACGAGATAGCAAAGATGAAGTGAATACCACCAAGTGATTTACTTCTTGGACTTCTTGGTCTTGGTAGCTCCCTTGTTTTCGTTTTCGGCAGCAGTAGCCCACTACAGTTAAAGCAAGACGTTAGTGACAATGATGACGGACAAAACACCAATTGGAAGGTACCAACAAGTGACTCACCATTTTGGCAACAGCCGAGAAAGCATCTCGATGAGCAGCTGAAGGGTGGTCTGCCTTGTAGGTAGGCCTATGTTGTAATCATGGTTGTAAGTATTTCAACGTGTAAATGGGTTGGAAGAGTGACACATCCAAGATGACCGCTGGAGATGAGTTGGACTTATAAGGAAACCAGTTCCAACTATCCTGTCGCTCAGAGATAGAGATTCTGGACCCTGATTCCAATAAGTAGAATAATAGATTGACTCCTTACAAGTTGTCCTTCCTATTGGGTTTATGGAGTGTAAGCCAAAAATCATGATGTTGAGATGTTTGTGTGATGAGTTTGCAAACAGAATTTTATATGCAGGAGTGCAAGACCGAAGAAGGGACACTTACATGAAGCGGTTGTAAGGAGACATCTTCTTTGGCACTGTTGCTATGACAGAAAAACGTTGTAATGTGAGCTCGAGTTAGGAAGTTTGGGCCCTCATTAGCTTAGAAAGAAGCAGTCAAGCCAGTATCACCCTGCATACGACGCACATTTGGTAGCTTTGGCCATTGTTGTGTAGTTTGGGGTTTGTAAGCTTGCTATTAAGGTGTGGATGTGTTTTTGTCAATGTAAGTAAGAGTTGGATTGGAGGAGAACGAAGACATTGAGAGACCAAACTCCAACACATGACATGACAAAGTTGAGAGAGCGTTTGGAAACGAATCTGACCGTCTTGTGAATGTTTATAGAATCATTTCCTTGAACAGTCAATACGTCAACACTTTTTTGCAAAGTGTCCTTTTGTGGTTGGCACGTGAAAATAGCCATAGTCATCTGTGACGAGACATTGCATAAAGCGCAAATTTCTGCATTAAGAAATAGTGCTACCTAGTCGAAATAGTTGGATAGAGCTCTCTGTGTCCCGAAATTGGATTTGCGGCATATCACTAACTGTCTGTCACTTTAGACGACCCTTTCCAAGGCATTTTAGTTGAAGCCAGTCGCAAACCCCTGGCTTCTACATCCAATTACTGCAGCTATGTTTTGTTCAAATATTTCGAATAAAAGATCAATGAGTAGGGTACGCGGAATTCCCCAGTACTGCCCACGCCGGTCGCAGCTTTGACTTCACAGAGCTGACGGGATATGGTATTTTCTGCGTCGTATGACCCTTTCTGGGAAAGGGCAAGTTTTCTGTTGCTATATACATGGCTACGAGTCCCTTCTTCGCCTTGGTTGAAACTTCAAGGTGTTCTTACGATCCAACCCCACGTGACATTTGAAGCTGATGGAAAACTGGAAGAGTCGAGATACCAGTTGCTGCAGTAATTCGGAAGCAAAGGCCTTGAAACAGGTTGGTGTGTAGTTGTCATCCTGAAAGGCGACCGAGGGTTTGAGGGTTTGGAAGTCAAATCAAAATTGAACAGCGAGAGCTGAGGGTAGAGTTCCAACACTCGGTAATAGAAGTGGCAAAAAGTTGATTTCACACTCACCAGTGCATTTTCACTAGCTCATACGCACGTCTTGCGCGTCCAGTTGCAAAAATCATCAGAAGTCTGAATACGCCAATAACATTGAATGGCAGTCTATGTGCTCTATTGCTTGCCTTCAACTATCCAAAAGTCTCGATAGAACCAGTTTCTCAAGGCAATAAAGGCTTGATCTTACGCAAAACCGTTGCTTTCTCGATTCAAGAAGATTTATATCACTTTGTGTGTCTGATTTATGGCGGGTATGAATTCAATAAATGAAATACATCGTCTATAGAGAACTGGATTTGGGTTTCGTGGGCCTGGATGGTACTGTTTGAAATGACACGTTTGATCTGGCCTACAACCAGAAACGCAGGTTATTGACTCGACAACCCCAGCAGGACCTTCAACAAAAGGTCCTTACCACGTGGATAGCACCAATCTTGCAATCTCTGTAGACTCTCTGCCGAGGCTTTATCCTCTTTGGAAAAGGATGCACGATGAGGAACTGGATTGTTCTTGTGGTCGGGTCTATTGTGAGTGACGATATAGGTCAGTATTTCAATAGTAGGGGATTTCGGCAATATGGTGCTGTTAGCTGCGAAAGCATGTAGCTTGAACGTGGATAACTTGAAATCACTAGTGGGATGTAATCGTCCCAACGATCCGGTCGCTCAAATGTGCAGTACCGAGACCACAATTTCATCGTCCAAAGCAGGAGCAATCACTTACAATGTGGTCTTTCTAATGGGTGAAATTTTTCAAGTCAAAAATCGTTGTTGATAAAAAGCTCAAAATGCTCAACATAATAAGATTCAACGGGCCAATCAACGGGGCACAACAAACCGAAGGAAACTATGCCTACATGAAAAGATTGTATAGGAAGCTCGTCTTTGAAACTATTGCTGTATTGGAAGAAAAAGGAAAACGAAACGTTTCGAATCAATCCCACAATATTTCAGTAAAAGATCAGAAACGAGTCGAGGTGATAATCAGGGTGATACTGACCTTTGTTATATTGCTCCATTAGAGTATTGTTTGGTATTCTGGATTGGAAGACGGAATGAAAACACCGTCAAACACATGACAGTGATGAAGTTTGGAAATCCATTTTACGTCACAAGGAAGCTACATAGGGTTTAATACATTCGTCACCACTAGCGATCTATAACTTGAGACGTATGCTCCACTTCGATAGTCATTTACAGTTTCCTGTGTGTCGAAATTCAAATTTGCGGCCTTCGTTTTTGGAATTTTTTGTCTCTCTGATTCTCACAAGATTCTAGGTGCGCAACACACCAGAACCATAGGAGCATTGTACACTTTATAGCGTGAGCAGAATGTCCAATTGCTACATCTTGAGTAGCCAAAAATTGAGCATATCCACGGACAAGCAGAATATGCAAACAGCTTCAAATCAACGCGATGGTGACCCCAGCGAGTGCGCTGACAGGTTGAACAGAGCAGCTTACTCCAAAAAAAGACCTCGATGAGCGAGAGTAAAAAAGTAGAGTACGCGGAATTCCTGGGTGATCTCTCACCCCAGTACTGCCCGCGCCGGTCGCAGCTTGACTTCACAGAGCTGACGGGATATGGTATTTTCTGCGACGTATGACCCTACCTGAACAGTAAACCATTTTTTAGTCTAAATTCATCTATTTCTTCGTCCCTCATTTATCGTCTTAAAAATTGAAATTTGCGTAAGGAACGATGGTGTGTCAGT
>NW_022158449.1:0-17615 GCF_006535985.1 Synchytrium microbalum | reverse complement strand
AGCCACCTATGGTCCCTACGCTGCTATTGTATTGGCTCAGCAGGCTGCTGCTGATTCGCTTGTAGCTGAACTGTTAAAGAACAACTGCACGGACATTCAGACCGGAAACCGAATAAATGCCTTGCGTCACCTAGGGTAATGGCATTTTTCAACAAGGGCAGCCCTATGCCATAGGTTACTGAGTTGACGCTGACGCGTATGAAAGACGCTAAGAATGTGCGCCATGCGGCGAGATTTCGACTTGAGAAGGGCCTAAAGCAACTACTTCGGCACATATCTACGCATTCAGTTTTCTCGTTTTTGCTTAAGCATCGCTCCCTTCCTTGTTTTCGATCTCGACATTTTGCGAAAACCAATATCCTATAAGTTCTGATCCGAAGTGCTGACAAGAAGATGACGAAAAGCAGCAAACTTAAAGGCCATATTGAGTCCAGGTAATTCACCGCGAATAATTCCTGAAAATGGCATAATGGCTGACAAGTCAAGTTGAATTGACTTGAAAAGCAAAGCATCGATCGAAACAGCTTCAACTGAAGCGAAGACTTTGAATTCGCCACGTGAAATTGTTCCAAATAGCTGACGACGTTTATTATAGGGGTCTCTTCGATAATAATTACAAACCTGAGACTCGAAGTCAGCTGCCATCACGAGTGATTTCAGCAAGGGCTGGATTGAGAAAGTACTGGTTATTACGAGTTTGCAGTTCTGTATATATGAATTTCCAAAACAATTTCTTTATTATTTAGATTTGAAGAACAAAAACAACTTCGGGAGCAGTTGTTGTTTCAAAGGCCAAAATTCGCGTCCCATTCCCACGACGACGACGACATGGATGTCGACTCTGACAACGACGAGAAGACTCCCGCTCAGTCTCTGTTTGATGCCGTCATGGCCGGCCAATACGCTGGAAATGGCGACGGGTCCGATGAATCTGATACCGATGGTGAAACAGAGACAGTTTCTCCACCTTCGCATAGAACGTTAATGACAGAGGTACCAACGTATGACCATCATTCTTAGATTGATATAGTGACATTCCATTTTAGGGTCTTGTCCAATTTATGGGTCGTTTGCCAAGTGCTACATGTGAAGGGCCTGGTTCAGACGGCATGGGCTGTCGGAACCTCTGCGAATTCCGATGCCGGACATGTGAGAGTACGTAGCCTCGCACTGTCAAATTCCTGAAAACCTCACGTTGATTTCGTTTTATTGCATAGGTGAACCTGTCTTTTGTCTTTCATGCTTGGACAGAACGCATACAAGCATCAACGCTATGCACCAGCTCCTCAAATTTCGTAATCGCCGCTGGATGCCACATCACCCCGTTATCGAATTCCAATCTGGTCGACTTGAAACTTCTGCCATCTCATCTCTAAAAACCAAACACGCAACCGCTTGGACATTGGCCGGCCGCTTCGCCATCCGATTCAAGTACGCTACATCAGCAGGATCTACGCCCATTCGATCAATGATACAAAAGGCGATGGAGCATGGGATGTTTCCTGCAACCGCGAACGAACCAAGTAAATTGTTCCGTTTCAACACTCAAACGATATATATTATTGAAACCTCTTATGGTAGGAGTCTTCTTCTCCTTTCACCTGCTTGATCATCTCGTCCTGATGCAACGGCATTGTAAAATTAACGAAACGGATTTCGGGGAGATGCTGCAGGCTATTGACGGGCAAGAGGTATCACTCTGACCATCCTATAAAAAAGCTGGACTTCTCTGACCATTCTGACTATATAGGCAATTTCCAGCACGTTCATAAGAAGCATGAGGTCTGCTGCAGACCTCTACCGAGTCATTCGAGTGGAAATGGACAATGGCTGTTTACTAGAAAACATTTTGAAGACTTTGGTGCCTGATGACTATGAGACGTCGTCAAAGAACGTGTGTCCAGCATGTGATTCAAGTGCAGTAAGTTGCAGCCGACTTTAACATTGTTGTGCTTTTTTCCCGCTTGTTGCTTACAATCCGAACTCTTAGTCAGAGCATTGTGTACGCCGTTATTGCATTGATGGCAACATGTCAATGTCCGTGTTGAAGCACTGGAGTAAAGCTGGCCGATCGAAAACAATGGATTCAGACATCCATCCTCATTTCGACCAAACGTTTTTATTGCATGGACAAGACGTGATTCAATTGAAATGTGCTACTAGTATAGAGTCAGATGTGAAAGCAAAGAAGAGGGTTCAAAGGGCCGTGCCTAGTAGCACAGAAAAGATCGTACGTCTGAGACTTTGACAAATTTTCTCCCAAAAATTAAACCTAAAATCCGAACCCCTTCGCTAGTGCAGCACCAGAGCAGGTGGTGAAGGGCCTTTTAATGTGTATACTGGACCCATGTTCGCTAATAAGGAGAGATCTGGTATCGTCGCTGCCATATGTGAACACATGAGAGTTCATAAGGGCGTCTTCATTCAAGACGGTGGAGAATCGTAAGCTTAATGAGTTGATTCAAGTTTTGACCGAGTCTTAACAACCAAATGCAACGCGATAGATACTTCTGGGCGGCCTCGCTGTTACAACTGGGTTTTGCAAATCGAAGGGTGTCGCAGTCAGAGAATGTAACTCAACAGACGCTCAAGATTGTTCTGGGCTACGATATTAACTGTCATTTCATGCCATACCTGATGGTAAGATGGGTTTTGCTTAAATGAGACTGCATCGAACTGATCAACAAGCACTCAATGAATATTTTATAATAGAACCATTTTCCAGGACTCAAGGCTCTCATTTACAGAGCCGTTGTGCCATCCATGCATTTGTATAGCCACCGAATTGAATGCTCAGAAAAGTTCAACCCAAAACATACTCATTTGGCTGGTGATTTTACTTTTGAGGCGATTGAGTCTTTCTGGAGTGCCAATCGGCACTTCATACCAGTCATACGACGGGTAAAGCCTTTTAAAATATCCGCACTGCAGCCGCTTCTAACCACTTCTCTTTGCAGATGAAGGTGGCAAGAGCCATCGACTACGTATCTTTTTCGTGGGACAATCATAACTGGCATTCCACAATGCATACAAGTCAGTGCCGCATCCAATAATACATACCTCTGGTTTTACTCACAAAATCTCACTGTCTCTTAGTGTGTCGCTGCCGCAACAGTGCACAATATTCTCAGACCAATCTGAGATACTTTTCAGAAGTTTATGAACGGATCGAGAGGAAATACAAGGCTTTCCCGCAGGATATTGAGGAAGCGCTAAAGACTCCACCGTCGCAGTCGATTAAATTATCGTTTGTCGAGCAATATTTTGATTTTATAGCTGATTATCGGTATCTCCAGAAGCAACCTCTTTTCATCTTATCAATATTGCTCTAACACATTGCTCACAGGTGGTCGACCCCAGATACCCGAGCAAAAGCGCTAGCTAATTTGATGGCATTCGAAGCTTCCGAAGACGCGCAAGAGCATGAAATGAGACGAACAGTAAGTTCCGTTGCACCATTCGACTCACTTCCTTTTGGCATTGCTAAAGCTTCCCTTAACTTAGAATCCCATATGGCAGATTGGAGGTGCTTCCTACGAAGCTGCAGGAGCCACATATTTTATCAAGACACTCGAGGTCGCTCGAGCTCCCGTTCGCAAGTATTTTGGAGAACGTAAGGTCGGGCATCATCACCTCAGCCTTGTTCGTAAGTCCTTGAACAACGTTGGATCCTACGCTTGTGCATTCTAACTCCTCCCCTCATCACCACTAGCAGGCACAAAGATGGTTGGTCGAATTGTGAAGCGAACGGAAGGAGTGATGAAGGGACTCGTGAGTGCACATTCACTTACTGAGTTGCTGAGAAATTGAAGTGTTCTAACATTTATATTTGTACAGTTACAAGCACTGGAAATTTACAATGATCAACTAGCTCGTCAAGCTTCTTTCTTGAGATTGGATCCTCCTGAACCTGTCACGATTCCCAAGTTAGAGAACGAGCTTCACAAGGTAAGCATTCCAGAATCCAGCTTCCGACTATGTCTCGTTCCCATTTTTCTTTGCTTTAGTTCTGGACAAGCAACGCAGACCTCAGCGGTGGCGTCATCGCCTCAGATCAAGCTTTCCAGCTTCGTGATGCAAAGGAACGCATTCAGAGGGCCAAGGAGGAAATTTGTTGGTCTTTGCGTTCTTGTAGCAACATGGAGTCCTGGTGTAAGCAACGTAGAGTAATCTTGGAATCAGCTCAGGATGCCATCGTAACGTTAGCCCAATCAGACACTTCAGCTGCGTCAGCAATGGTTCTTTTATCTTTCCAGCTATCGAGAATCCAGACTTTGGAAACGTCAGTGCTCAAGTACCGGGACGAAATTCATAAAATCTTTAAGGATTCCATTCTTGTCGGAGAGGACGCAATCCCGTCTCTAACGAAACCAACGCTGTAAGTTATTGGGGTCTCAATAGTATATCATAAGATAGAGTATTGTTTATAATAGTTAATCTACTTTGTACATACTCCCATTTCATGAAGACATTATAGTCAGATGCCAGCATACAAGAACTTTGCTATAAATGATTATTCAACTTTCTTGTGTTGTGAGCATCCCGATGGCATGCAGAGGCTAGCGATATTCTCTGAACTTCTCCCAGAAACGTCAAACTTCATACCAGCAACTCACCCCCTAACACAAAAGTGCCCTTTGCCTTTCCACAGGGAAAGTCTTCACAGAATAAATCAGTATCGGAGGTCGTATGGCAAGTGTCTATGGTGGTATAGGCTATCCATATCGGTGTACGAAGCATCAAAATGATATGGTTGACTGCTAGAATAGTATAGAATACCCAAGGACGCAAACCGTAAAGGAAGTCCTATCACTGCTCAGAAAGAGGAATAGCTACGGAAATATACAACACTACAATGCTACCATGAATACCATAACCACACAATGGATTGAATCTACAATAAGTTAGCAAAAATGTTGAGAAGACAATGTCAAATCGAATCAAGAAGAAGAAGTATATAAATGGTAGATGCACAATCGAAGGTGTATTGGTGGTAAAAGATGAAATGGAATCCAACATATCTATATGTAGTGTTGACCACACCTCCATTATCCAACGCATCAACTCGTCATGTGAAGACATACCAATCCCTCAGAGCCCACCAGTCTTACGTATTTTAGATGTCGAGTCTGCCACCAATATAGGCGAAATTCAGAGCTTACGAACGGAGCTAGTAACCCACGCACCAGTATTGGCCAATCACAATGAATATGACAAACGAGGAGCAACTAGCAACGAGATATCCTCCAACACGACTAGTATCGTCGAGAATGGTGTCTTGAATAAGGTGGACCATATGTCTCATTCGGTCTATGAATGGATGTTAGATCAGATGGTCAAACACAAATAGAAGATTACGATGCTCAATTCAACAACCACAGACCCAAAGAATATCAATGTATATCAAATCTATTAATATATGCTATCTGAACTACCAATCGAGGTCTGTCTCTTACCTTGGAATCAACTGAATTGGTTGAAAGAGATCAAAAACACACTTTAATCAATTACCATCCATCCACCTAAGAGAAAGAATCAGTCAACATTGAAACGTCGAATTATATGTAGTCCAGGTCTAATCTTACCTCTATACACGAGGGATCTACCACAACACACTCAAATGTCTTTTGACACATTGGGATGTGATGATGTCAATACTAACCATCCAGCTATACCAGGACCACCATTCCATACGGAATATCTATTCAAATATAGGCCAATAGCTACCTTACCTTATTCGATCCACATCTCGTCAAAAACGAACATGAATTCTCTCGAATCCAAGAAACGTGAATATAATGATGAGGAGAGAGGGAGATTAGTATATGAGATGGTCAATCATTCATTTAGAATATTGGAAACTATTCTTACCATCCCCTTACCTCGTATATGTCTCCTCGAGCCATTCATGGTTCAAATGAACCACTTCTTTGTGTCTTCAACTGTGGGACTAAGAACAGGTATGGCGGCGCTTCACTTCTTTTTGGGCAATCAAAACCCACAACACTTTTCATCGCGACGACGACCTGAAAAAAACTCTGCGGAGCCTCTCGCATACCTAAATGGACCGTTTGACGCGTCTATTTGACGACATGCTACCTCGTATTGCTGGGAAAATTGTGCTATAGGAGATATCGACACCATCCCGTCACGTGCATTGTTAGCCAGGTAGTGCCGACATCTGAGTGAAGGGGTCACCTAAGACAAGAGGTGAGGCCCAGACTAGTATGAAGGGAATAAAGGGGTCACCTATTTTTTTTTCATGCATTCTATTGGGATTATAGTCCCGCAACTTTACGATTATTACAACATTATAAAGGGGTCACCTAAGAGAACAAGAGAACAGGTGAGGCCCAGACTAGTATAAAGCGAATACTAGGTCAAGGTTACTTCGTAAGGGTTGGAGTAGTGTAGTGGGTGCACGTTCGCTGTCAGCTTAAGGTCTGGGGTTCGATACTCGAGTCTTAAAGATCTTTATGCTCCCACCGAGAAAAATCTTCCTAGAGATTAAGTGCTTTAAGTGACAAAACTATACGCAAATTTAATTCTTTTTCTATAATATATTTTATGCACAACAATGCTAAACTACAAGCTTATATGTAAATCCCGTCCACTGTCTACCATGCTTTATAAACATATATTGTCATCCACCTTCCCCATCCTCTTCCGGCATTTTCTTTCGTCCTCCACCCTTGACTTTCACAGGCTTCTTCTTCCCCCGCCCACCACACTTCTTCTTGACGGGTCGACCAGGGCCGTTCCTCTGTTGCTTCATCTTCGACTCTAGGTTCTTTCTATCGTCGTTGTTGGTATAAAATTGAAGCGGGTTGTATCGTACATTCCTTTTCAGAGCACTGATATGTCCCGGCTTACCAAATCCATAGAGTCGTTCCGCCCAAACCCATTCCGTAATTTGAGTGTACTCTTTATGTTTAAATTCTGGGGGGCCGAATGTGAAGACCAGAGTATTTCTATCGGTTGCTTTATTGTTTTGAGGCCCTCGATGAGCGTGATCTTGAGGGAAGACAGCCAGTTGACCTGGTCCGACTTCATGGGACACCAGACGATTTTCACGGAAGTGTGAAGGAGTAAGTCGACCGCCGTATTGCGATGTGAATTCGGTTGACTTTGTTCGATCCAGATACCAAACGATAGTCCATGCACTCTTAGCAAAGGAGTAGTAGACCGTTGCTCCCTTTGCTTTGTGATCCAAATGAATATACTGTGGCCCACTTCCAGGAGGGGAGGTTAATAACACCACGCCATGGATCTTCCAGTTAGGAGGACACTTGAATCTGTGATGCATATATACTTGTAATCTGGCCACGAGCTCTTGTGCCTGTGGCAGACCTTCACGAATCCTATAATCACCGCTCAGCTTTCCTACGCCTTTTGTGCTGATTCTTATGCTATTAGCGGTCCGAGTAGCGAGTTCAACTAGGGATTGCTCGGCTATAGTATGGATTATGTAACCAACGGTTGGATCCAGTAAACCAGGGTGATCGCTGTTTCCTTGCTTCAGTGGTGCTCGACTACTGCTGCCACACATGTCTTCAGATGTTGAAGAAGATTCGCCGTTTTCGTTGTGATCGTCGGTTTCCTCTCCGTCGTGAACCATATCGTCATCAGACCACTCGTCGTCATCGACACCGGATGGAACTGTCGTCAGATATGAATTCATCAGATCTGTAGACAAACATTATCAACACGGAAAATAGCTCAGACTGAAACTTGCCTGTTTTCGAGCCTGCAGCCTCTTTGCCCTTCGAGGGCTTGATTTCCGACATGTATTATATACTTGAATATAGTAAACGAGATGTATAACCTAGCGTGTGTTTGTTAGTCGCGCAGCCAAAAAAGTTGGAAATGTGTCTTTGATGTTGTTTGTTTATACGTACACTCTAGCGAAATTACTCACAATTCAACAGAACTCCAAAGACTTGGAATGGTCAAGCAATCTTCTTTCTCCTAAACTGGACCTACATACCGTGGAAAACAGGTTGTGAAAAGGTTGTGAGAACCTGAACTGTTGAGAAATCTATGGAGACAGCTCTCTACTTTGAGGAATCAATTGACTGTTCGACTACTCACGTAGGACTGAGGTTTCTGAGAAAGATATCTCGAGCTCGTTATCTCGAAGCTTTGAAAGTTTTGAAAATGGATTTTGGTACAAAAATTGAATCGCCAGGAATATGTTAGATCTTGGAAACGAGCAGGCATCTATCGTTGGTGTACTATGGTTGCCGCGATCAATTATTGGATCTTGCTGAACCAGTCTCATCGGTCCAATCATCTTGAGCATCGGCGAAGTTCAAATAGTCTTGTGTTGAATCCCTGCAATGTATTATTCATCGATGTGTACTTATTCTATTAATACAATCTCAAAATACCTGATCCATAAGCCCAGAAAAAGGAGAATCACCTGTGCAAACTGTTGATTTGAGATGAAATCATCTGTGCACACTGGTGCTTTGCCAAGTGAATGGTATCAGACCAACGAGTGATCCCGCAAAACATGGGTAAGATAAGCTCATAATAATGACAGTTTGCCGAGTGTCAGGCCTTCAAACTAGATTCTCTGCTCGTTGCACCTCGTTTACTACTCACCTGGATAAATCTCTTGACGACGCAAAAAGACATTGCTGTCACGTCCAGCACAACTCAAACCTCGGACTATATCAAGTCAATGCACCTACGCAACTGACGAGATGACACGATTGTGCGGCGACATCGTTTTTAAGGATGATCGTCGTATTGACCATCCACGAAACTTGTTGTCAAGTCGATTGGGTCGGCATGACCCCACCTAAATGTAAAAATGACAGTCTGTAAAGCTCCTCATGTATCTAATACACCGATGTTTCTAAAAGAATTTGACAGCAAAAGTTTTAAGCTTCCAATGCTGATGTTTCGAGGACCATAGAATGGTCAAGATGTGCAACCCAAAATCGAGTTTTACAATCCGTGCTCATCATGCTTGATATAGCTTACAGAACCCATTGGTGAAGAATTTTAGAGATTGACGACTTGTAACGCTAGCTACAGTGCTTTTCAGTAACGTAAGCTATGATTACTTTCCATGCGAGACACATAGCAACATGTAACTTCCAAAGGTCCAAGCCGAAGCTGTGTTGAAGCGACTGATGGCATTTTCAGGCACTTTCTGGTGCGTTGGTGCAGCGGAGCCTCCGAAGGATGGTTCAAATGCTGATGGTCAAGTAATGGCCGTTTCAAGCTTTTGGACAATAGAAAGACCCGGCCAGCCTTCCGACTGCATACAAGAATTGAACTATTGCTAAAATCACTACTCCATTTACAACCATGACTCTATAGCACTCATTTTGAGATTCCAAACACGTTGCCACAAAGAATGGGAGGCAGATGCCAAAATTATGCAATCCAGCGAAGAACAAGGTGCCAAAATAGTCAAAGGCCAGTCTTCAATCGTTGTGATCGGTAGGAAAACCGGGGAGTTGTGGTCAAAATCAATGTGCGCACACATGATTTTGAAATTGGGAGGAAGAAATCGATTGTGCGCACTCATGATTTATAAAAGGCAAGAACTGCTACCACAAAAATCTTTCCCGTGACTACGACAACAACCACACAAACTGCTTGTTTCTTTGATACTTGTTCCTACAGTCTGTTGGAAGGTGTACTAAGAAAAAGTCAGAATAGTAGTGACGCGTAAAAGAAGCTAGAAAAAGAATGGAATGATGATGTGACGTTTATTAGGAGCTGAGCTCTATAATGTAAACTAGTATGTGATGGTGGCTGTATAAAAGCTTCCCCACTGGTTCTCTTCCTCCTTTCTTAACAACTTATGAATGAAGCAAAGTTGGTTGAGCGAGAGTGAACGAGAGGTAACGGTGAATGGCATTGTTATCTACGCAGGTGAAAGAAAGTATTTACTTATTGTACTTATATCACCTGTAGAGCTGAAAATAGTGCTTTCAGGTGAAGAAAAAGAATACCTCTGAATGAAGCAAATTTGGCTAAGGAGCAGTGAAGAAGAGAGATAACATAGTGCTTTCAGACTCAAACTTGATTCGTCCAGTAAAAAGGTCGTCATTTGGGGACTCTCGCTAGTGGGTTGTTCATCGTCGCTGTACAATTGCAAAATGTGATAACTCTTTATCTTCATAGAAGGTTGCTGAAGCATGTACACTGCTCCACGATAGTGTCATATAGTCTCATTTAATTTGGCAGTAAGTTGTGGCAACTTGTATCTATAGATTTACGCATATATTTGGATGATTCCAAACAAACCGTTGGTAGCCACACAGGTGTAGTAGCCTATGGACCTCCAGAAGGAGTAATTTACAGTGTTGCAGATGGAACACCAGTCACGATTCTGATTAAAACGTCATCTCCAGTTTGATTGATGTAGACTATATTGACATTTATATACTCTATGTGGAACTACAGACTATCCAAATAAAACAACATCTTTCAATCTTGGTTCCTCAGCACCTTCTGAAGCCCTGTTCTCATCATCGTATTCAGCGGTACCGCCTTCATCCTCTTCTTCAGCATCACTAGGCTGCAAAGGATGACGCGGTCCATCTCCTACATCCATCCCCTCCCTTTCAGCTTTATCCTTCAGCCTTTGAGCAGCCTGTTTGATGTGATCGTCCATACTGATGCCATCAAATCGATCTCGAGCCACTGTGTTTGACGTGAGCTTTTGCAGACTTTTGATGTATAACATGACCGATTTGCGATGCTCAACTACCTCTTGTCTCAGTTCCTTGAGCTGCGATCCATACATTGTTGGAATGTTATGCTGGAATTCGTGATCAATAGCATATATTACCGTGAGGCATTGATTCATCTGTCGTTTACGGGTTTTCAGTACTAGTTCCCGTTCAGCTTGTACTATATCCGCATCATCACAGGAGGGAGCGACAGTTGGGTCCTTCTTCAGCTCACCTACGAAGGTTGATAATTTGGTGCGTATCTTGACTATGACTTCTTTGGCCGATTCTTTATTGTATTCTATGGACGAGTCTTGCAGGTCGTCGATGTCGTCGTCCAACTCCAACTGATCGGCGATTTCCTGCAGATTGACAAGGAGGTAGAGCAAATTATTACGGCATTTACGAGGCTCCTCGTCCAGCAAAATCCACGCTTGTCGTGGTATCGTTCGTATCAATTCTGTCACGACGGCAGTTGATGCTCCCTTTATTGAGGCGTGGTAAGATCTGTAGTACGGCCTCCTACAAAGTACAATATTTTTAAACACGTCTTTTGCAGATTTAATGAAAACATACCGGTCTTTCGAATCTCTTGCTGGTGCTTTATTGCTAGGTAATAATTGCATATCAGGATGTGCTTTACGGATGTGCTCATTGCAATTTCCCTTGGATTTGGGTCCAGTATACGTTTTTAAGCAATGCGGACAACTGGTGGTGTTCATTCTGGATGTCTGTTCTACTCTGCCTGATTGTCTTGTTGTTGCAATGAAAAACAAAAAAACAAAGTCTATATAACCTAAGAAACCGCCTCACAGCCAGTGTCTGGTATTGAGAGAGTATTGACTGAATTACAAATAGACAATTTACAATACTTTTGTCCTAAGTTTGAGCCCACAAACGGCCAAAATGGGCCTTGATAGCTCGTGTCTTAGCAGCTTGATTTGGTTAGATTTCTTTGGTCCTGTGTCCACGTGACGGAATGGTCCCGATATTTCTTATAGCAGAATTTTTCCAGCAAAAACAAGCAGCTCCTCATAAAATGGACGCGCAAAATGGTGTATTCAGGCCTGCGAGAGGCTCTGCAGAGTTTTCTCACATCGCTTCGTCGCGATGAAACGCTTTGATTTCAAAAATCCGAAGAAGTGGGAAACTTGGCTCGTCGAGCACAATTTGAAGCAAATGTTCCACGCTGGATTAATTGATGTCATAGACAGATTTGGAGAGAGCTCGATTGCATTGACCGGAACATTGAAGTTTTATTTAAGTGAGATTGCAGTTGAAAATGGAACATTCTCCGACGGTGGTCGTTCCTATGCTTATTCTGACGGGCTGGATCTGTTAGCGGTGTATAATTGGTGTCTATCTGCTGCGGGGCTTTGGCCGTCGGTCTATCAAACCCAGTGCAAGATTGGGTTTCAACACAATCACACAACCAAAATGATTTAGCTCTGTGTTTCTAAACACGTAATTTGTAAATCTGTTGCTAGTATGGTAACATGGAAGTAACATTTGGAATCTCTTGCTTAAGTTATAGTAACGTTTGGATTGCTTTGTTTTGTACATCAAATACTCAAAGCTTTCTGACCCCGTTCAATCATCTGCTCTAAAACAGACCCACTATTCATTTAAAGTCCCACTATGCTCTGCCCAGAATCTGAAACATCCTCCTTTAAAACAGATCCTTGTTCACTAATTCCCATAGGAGACGTTTACGCAAGTCCATGGATGATCCGTTGACTAGGCACGGCTTCCTCAACATGATACACTTCATAAACTTTTGTAAAGTGAAGGAGCTTGTTAGAATAACGTTTCGAAAGGGGCTTTGAAGCAGAGAGGGGCTCACAAGACATGTAAAGACTCCACAATCAAAGGAATTAGGCTGTTGAGTAGCCACGTGATCGACCTCACGAGTGAATGTTTCACCTGGTAGTTCGATGGCGAGATAAGCTGCAATATCCTATTAGAGACTGTGGTTTAGCGTAAGCTCTGATGCATCCTCATAAAAAACAATTAACCACATACGTCTACATATGAAGTCCTTGGGCCTGAAAGAAAGGAGTCGTGCACCTTGATGACTTTCTTCTTGAGGTCTACACTAATCAAAAACCAATGTTCGAGTGCGACATTTATGGGAATCAACAACATCTCAGATTTGCGTTGCTTCCACTAAAACATGAGCGTTGTAAATAATTGCAATGACAGAAATGTGAAAGTGTCGACAGTGGTGATTGTCTTACATGTCGAGACCAACCTGATACTGTTTCGTTATTATTACGGAACAGCGAGTGAAGAAATGTGTTTAAGAATGTGAATGTTTGGTTTTGAGTACTGGAATTTATCAGGTTGGCTTCCTCCAATATGTCCCCATAGGTGTTGAGCAACTAGGGCAAACCCTGTCAGTGTTCATGTAGTTCTCTCGGTGCTCACTGTTGCGTACGATATCGTTCAGCCAGGCACCGGCAGTCCAGAGCAGTCGCAGATCTCCAACGCGTATGCTTGACGCATGCAGTCCGCCAAGACCAATAGATGCGATGTCAGTGTCGCCCTTCATATTCATCAACTCTTGGATTAGTTGGTTTGCCTACCGAAAAGGGATGTCAGCCATGACTTGAACTCTGAGATTGAGCAGGTCTACATACCCGTTTTAGGGATTGAGTTTCAAGGGTAAATGTAGGCGAGTCTTCTTGCTTGAAGGGAAAACTAATGACTGTATCACGAGCTCGTGTTCCAACAAATTGCTTTTCAGGTGACTTGGGAACCCTCAGTTCCTTGCTCGTTTTCTTAATGAGGTCTTGGGTCACCGAGCGCAGTGTAGCAAGATTCGACACTTTGAACCATGGCTCCTACAAAGATGAGAAAATGTTGTTAACGTTTAACGTTGACCGATGATGGAGACAGCGTGTTTACCTTTACAGAGTGGTCAGCGCACTGGTGTAGCGATTCCACTAGCTCGTCCAAAGATGAAGACAGAAGGAGCGACATGATAGTGTGGACAATTACATATCCGGAATCTTCAACAGTCTTTGGCAACATCCCAGCATAGAGTTGATCGGTAGAGCCATATGATGGCACGATACCTCGCACTTTCTCGGCTTTGCTTCCTGTCTCTATCAGGAAGCTAGGAAAACTAATGAGCATCGGGAGCCAAAATAAAGCCTCTTTAGAGCACTGAAGCACTTACCGCTTGAGACTTGAGATAAACCTAGTAGATTCAGCACACTGATTGCCAAGAATAACAATGTGGCAGGGCTGCGTAGCATGCCCAAGTTTCAGGCTGGCCGCATCGACGACAATAATCAAAGACCAAATATTTTGTGACTCGTTCCTCCATGGAAACAACAGGTAGGGCCGGTCGTATAGAAGAATGGTAGAGCGAGACCACGTAAATACAGTAGGTGAGACTTCGTTTCTAGATATACGGCTTGTCAGTTGTCTAAGCACCACAATACAATTTGCGTAAACAGACTGACCTCTCATACAGCATCTTTCCAAATACAGCAGACATTAGAATTGAGTATTGGTGCATCGGCTGTTGTCGACGGGATACACATGCCCTATGCGATGATTGAACCAACTGTGTCATGTTGAGGTCAAAGACTTAGAAGCCAAACCAGGTTACTCACCACATCGTACAGTCGAATATCAGTAGTTCTTCGGGACTGTATTTAGAGAATCCTTGATGCCAAAGAGCCTCCGTGGAAGTAAACTCCTGCCACACATCAAAGTCAACAAAGTGCTAACAATGTGTTTGAAAAAGTGAGTAACTTTTCAAGCAAAAAATACTTGCTGACTATTACCTTGGCTTGCACTTGCTCACAATCAAAAGAGGCTAAGGCCAATGGTTGTGTTTTGGTTCGTTTAGGTCTGTATGCAGTGGCTGCAGCGGTTGATACTTCGTCTTTGATAGCAATACCAATTTCCTCCTTGACTGAACGTTTTTTAGATTTCTTTGCCTGAATTGACAGATCCGTTTCTTTATTTACTTCCATTTTAATGATCAGCGGTATTTCCAATGGAAATTTTTCAGATATGGCCGATGCAGCGTCAGGACTTCCAGACAGTTCGTGTATCACTTCAGGCTTGAAGACCGGAGTAGGCAACATGACTACATCGTCATCTGCTATACCAAAGTTTTCAAAGATCTCTTCTGCTACACTGGCAGCTGGATCGGTGTCCGTCATGTCTTGGTCATTGTCGTTTGATTCTGTAGCTGGTGTTTTAGACTGAGAAGCACCACCAGACCTGAGATTCATAGCTCGCTTCTCCTTCTTCCATACGGATAGAGTATGTTTAGAAGGATTCGGCTTTGATGTTATACGGGTTATCAGGGCGGAAGACTCAGTGTCAGCTACAGAAGGCTCTTCGATATCACCTTGCAGTGTGATGGCTCGGCTCTTTGACCCTTCAGCCTCTCGGCCACCTTTACTAGGTGCACATGGTCTCGCTAAATCCCTCAAAGTATCTAACCATGTATCTGTAAATTTTGAGGTATAAGTCAACAAATTGGGTTGTAACAATAAAACTGTAAAACATATCCTACCGCGATTGATAACGATCCGCGGAGTAGAATCCTCCACCTTGACGTTTGGTTTTGGAAAACATGCTAGAAACTTTTTACAATCAGGAGTCTGCCACGTATTTGACTGGGTCCATTTCACCTGCCACGCCCAGAAAACCTTTGCGTCCGGCTGTATGACTCCATTGATTTCAACGGCACACGTGTCTTTGAGTTTGTCCCAGCTATACCGGAGTAGGATTTCCTGCCAGTCTAATCGCTCGAGCTGCGAGCTCTCCGTGATGTTGCGAAGTTTGACAGGGAAGAAGTACTGTAGCAACGGCTGCCAGTCGCGTTGTTTATACGCCAGACGGAAAAGTGTTACTAAATATGTGTCTGGTTAAACCGCGTGAATATTAGCAACAAAAAAGATAAGCAACAACAGCACTTGCCCAACAACTCTCGCAGAGCGTTTCTACATTCAATACGAAGTGCAGCGGTACCCAAGCTTGGAGCAAGTAGGCTGCTGGACTCGGACGTAAGTTCTAATAAAGACAAATTGGTCATTCTGAAAAAGAATCGAAATTGCAGTGCCAAGGGCAAAAAAAGCTCACCTTTTATAGGCAGACTGTGGACACGATTCACACTCCTCGGGATGTCTAGTCCACGTCGCAGTAGGTCAGTATTTACTCTAACTTGATCAGCAACGGCTCCAGCAACGCTCCAAAGGTGCGTTTGTGTGATAAAATTCGATTGCGATGCAGCATCTAGGAATGAGCCCATTGAGTTTAAAGTTGCCAACACACGTAAACCCACAGCTCTGTCTCACCAGTGCCCGGATACTGTCCCACTAGATAATCAGCGTGTGCTTTGCGGCGAAGATACGCGGCATCCTCACATACTGATTCCAATGCTGCTGCATACGTGGGCGTAGCGAATAACTTTATTTTGCCACGGTCACTGTACAAGAGGACGATATTTGTTTCTAGTCGACTGAGCGCAACTGACTACGGAAGAACGGATTACCAAGAATTAGACAGCATGTTTTGGAATGGTGATTGGAAGTTCTTACCAAAGTAGCAAACTGTGATGTTAAAGCCCGACGCCACGAATCCACCAAAAAGTATCCAAAATCCGTTTTGACCTCAGAGGCAACCTCCACAGCACCAGACACTGTTCACGGAAAGTTGTTCCTGAGTTAAAGACATCTACAGAGAAAAAGACAAACGATACACACAGAGAGCGGCCCGTATGGCGCAGGCTTCACCAAGTAGTGGATCCAAGTAAGTCTTGGCTCCTCCAAGAATAATCGAGTTTACAGCCTTGACAATCAGCGGCCATGACTGGAACATTGATGAGTTGATCTCGTTCTTTGATGACTCGACCTCGTCTTTGTCCTCGAGACCTTCCAGCGGCAATTTCACATATGGGGGGAATAGTTCGGCCTAAAACCCCGATTTGCGTTACGTGAATAGATGTTGGGATACAACCACTGACAACTAACTGCTGACAGTTACTCACTGATACTCCAAGCTCCTGCAGAAACACTTCGTAATAGTCAACCCGATGTTTCATCCACTTGAAATGTAACTTGAAGACTCTCAAGTGGTTCAGTTCGGGGAGCATTGAGCCCAAATTCAGAAGTTCGTCAACCGGATTGCGATCAGGAAACACCGTCGGAGCCATAAGAGCTTCCCATTCAGGCTTTTTAAGTGGCTTTATATCTGCTTTATGCGTGGCTGGGTCTTCATTGTCGTGGTAGGAGAATAATCGTGAAGTGTTTTCCGCCTCGGAATGTTGAAATGTTTGTTCGTACTGGGTGAGAATCTCGCTGACTTCGTCCCGGAGTAGAAGATTTGGATGTTCAATTATCGGAGAATGGAAATGTAAGGAAGAGCCAATGTCATCCATCTGTTGGGTTGAACGTTTGAATGTAAGAACCAAGGTAGAAAATTACGTTGAGGACTTACCGTGGTAGATCCAAAAGCAGAGTCGGCAGATTCTCAGCTTCAGTATAGGTTTCCGTGAGATGAATGTCTTACACTACGTGACGCTGAGGGGATTCCCCTTGTAAGGTACACTTCTCATTCAACAACTTTTGCGAAGTGCAACGACACGTCACAACGATTCAGATCCGTGTTTGACGCGACGAAATATAGCGAATGACACTCATAAAATGAGTTTGAAGCAAGAACGAACGTCCTAAAGACTGTGGCAGGCTTGCGCTAGTAGTTCAAATGGTACACAACAAACTAGTGAAACCCGAAGACAACGAATGGAGCGATGCTTGAACCAAAAGAAGGAAACTAAATGCGTAGATATGTACCGATGTAGTTGTTTTAGGCCCTTCTGAAGTCTAAATCTTACCGCATGGCTCATCTTATTAGCGTCATACGTTCGCGTCAGCGTCAACTCATTAACCT
>NW_022158448.1:0-19565 GCF_006535985.1 Synchytrium microbalum | reverse complement strand
GTAGTTTTAATAATCGGAACCTATAGCAATAAAAAATAGCGAAAGAATCGATTTTAATCTGCAATCGCGGCGAAAGTCACCAGTTTGCGGTTGTCGATTTTCCACAAGGAACGTGCTAAAAGTAGTAAACGTGGAGGTTTTGTTATCAAAAGACAGGATCAAGGCACCGAATCGCAAGCAGATATTACTTGCTAGCATACTATTAAGCTCACTCTTTGTACTTTCCCAACTGCTACAAGCTAAAAACATCATGGTCTGGGATGCATTCAAGGATATCGAGATCAAGGCAACAAATGGTACGGATTACAATTCTTTAATCGTCGAATTCCTTCAAAATGCGTTGAGCTGTATGCATCGGATGCACTTTCACCTCTCCTTTGAGCAAGATCCCGGTTCAACATTAGACTTTGCATTCATGACAAGCTTCCTTTGAACAGATTGCGCACACCCTATATCTTTTACTCACTATGTATCTTTCACATACAGAACGCTTCTACTCAGTGCTAACAGACGTTCCGAATTGGCCACAATGGGATGTCGACCTCGAAAAATCATTCCTCAAAGACCCTTCAGCTCCTGCTAAGGAAGGTGCTCCAGGCCACCTCAAAATGAAGAATGGGCGTGAGTTTGATTTCAATTTGGGACGTCTCGATCCTACTGGATACACTTGCTATATAACTAAATTGCCTGGAGCGAGTGCTGAATGGTATTGGGATTACTCAAAGAGGAATGGAGATGTTGCTACTGTGAGAATGGGTGTCAAGTTTACTGGATTTGCTACCTTTATATATAAGGCATTGCTGGCTAAGGAAGTTGCTGTTGCTTTTGATAACTGTGTGCCAGAGTTAAAAAAGGTAACATACAATTGTATTCTTTGTGAAAAGGTCTCTTCTGCCGGAAAGTATTCACTCTTCTCTTGCGATTAGGTTTGCGAGAGCTCGACATAGAGTTGTCTCATTTTGATCTGCAAGCCCCTAAGCTGTAATGAGAGGGGAAAGACGACAACGTATATACATATAACAGAATAGAAAATCCTCATACTCAAACGTTGGTGTACATACTTGTTGTGTTGACCTGTAACATTCGTGACAAACTTCAAAACGCAAAGTTCAAATAATGGACCAAAAGGCCACAAAGAGAGTGGCAGCAATAAGCGCACAACTAAATCCCAATCACGGCAATGCAGAACCAGAGGAATCGAGCGTTGAAACGCAAAACTTGGAAGCTGTATCACCAATGTCCAAAAGTGTGAAGCAGAAGCGACAGGAGAAGAATTCTTGGCAGGCAAATTGTCGTGTCGGCTGTTATTCGTTTAAATCTGCTTGTGCGCTAACAATTTGCTTGGATCTAGGCGGATGTTGATGAACTCGACCACAGACGAAAGCTTGCATCACAATTTCTGGAAACCGATCCAGGTTTCTATCTTGACTCATGCATATGCTAGCACGGATAATATGCTAATGTTTTGAATTATGTAGGCGTGATCAGACAGAGAGAGCAAGGAAAATTGACTCCTCGTGAAGTATATTTCGTCCCCACGGTTTTGCATTCCAGCATGTCTCTCTACACTGAAAGCAAACCTTCTAACGCCCCTTTCAAATTATAGCGGATCGCTCTACTCATCGACCCAAACACGGCCTTGCGTGAATTCGGATCTGTTGCTGGAAAAGGACACTACACAAACAACAAACTGGTTGACTTTACACGTGCAAATTTCGTCACTGGACGAGCAACCGTCATATCGAGGAATGTGGTTGTAGGAGCCGATGATTTTACTGTTAGAGGTGGACATGCTGATGGGTAATGATTACTTGTGTTGAATACTTGGATGTTCCAACATTGGACTTAATGGTCCATGTTACTGTGCTATAGTGCCATATGGAGAAAACAGTTGTATGGAGAGCAAATGGCTCGAGAATATCGAATCCCAGTGATTCGACTTATTGATGGTTCGTCAGGTGGTGGTTCCGTTACCACCATCCTCAAGAACGGAAGTTCGCCATTGCCGCACCAGGTGAACTTTCCGACGATGATCAATCTGTTGCAGGATGCACCGGTCGCGGCCGCAGTACTCGGTCCAGCTGTTGGTATGGGCGCTGCTCGGGCAACGCTGACTCACTGTAAGCACGTTTGTCTTTGAAGAGCATCAGCGAATACTCACACAATTCTAGTTACCGTCGTATGCCGCGGACTCGGGCAACTCTTCGCAGCAGGCCCACCCGTCGTGTATTCAGCCTGGCATGTACGACTATCCAAGGAAGAACTAGGCGGCGCGGATGTACACATCCCCAACGGAACATTCGACAACGAAGCCATCTCAGAACTGGAATGCATGAATCAAATCCGACAATGGCTGTCATATATGCCTCAAAACACATCCCATCTGCCACCTCGTGCTCCACCACCAGTCGCAATCCCATCTCAGGAGAGTTTACTAACTGCCATTCCCAAGAAACAAACAAGATCGTATGATCCTCGTACAGCGTACCTATCGACGATACTTGATCCAAACTCGTTCTTTGAGATTGGACGAGGTTGGGGCCAAGAAATCAGTACTGGATGGGGGCGGATTGATGGATTTGTAGTTGGGATTATCGCATCAGATCCTCGTCATGGAGCCGGAGCGATGACACACATTAGTTCACGAAAGCTCTCACGTTTCGTGCAAATAGCAGACCTGTTCAGTAAGAAACCAAAATAACACTTTTTTTGTTTGGACAATAAAACTCACGTTTCGTATCTTTGCTTTCATTCCAGACATACCAATCGTATCTTTTGTCGACCAACCTGGATTTGCCATTGGCCTCAAAGCAGAAAGTGAAGCTACCATCAGATTTGGTAGTGGTGCAGCAGCTTCTGTGTATCTAACACAGTTGCCATGGTTCACAGTAATTGTTCGAAAGGCCTTTGGAGTTGCCGGTGGTGTTATGGTCTCTAGAGGTGACGCTAATGCTCAAGGAGGTGGATTGCATGATCGTGTTGCGTGAGTTTATGTTATCTCACGGATTTTTTGCTCAGAGTTTGAGTCAGAATTTAAGCAACAAGCAATTACTGTCCCTCAATTAAACGTTTACAATCTCCAATTCTAGATGGCCTTCAGGCTCGTGGGGCTCGCTTCCCTTGGAAGGAGGTATTAAATGAAACGAAAACAGCAGGCGCTTTGTTTGCAAACACCCAACCCTTGTCGTCCATCACTAGGAATCGAAGCCGCATACAAACGTGAGCTCACGGAGGCAGGGCCGAACGCTGATAAGCGACGCAAAGAGGTATAACAATGTTCATGGTTTATGAGAGAAGGTGAAGAACTAAAACTTGCCACCCTCTTTGGTTAGCTTCTGGCTCAATTCGACGAGGTCCTATCGCCATACAGATCCGCTGAACAATTCGATATTGAGGAAATTATTTCGGTGAGCGCCATTTGCGGATTTCTCGATACCATTCATAATAATCACGTTTCTTTTCTTTGCACATCCATTTAGCCTGTCGACAGTAAGAAATTTCCATGAGCTTGGGTGAACGCGCGCGTAATTCTAATCCAACTCTTGGAAATAGCACGACAATATCTAGTTGATTGGGTACGAATCATGTATGAGAACAGGTATGGGGAAAAGATTTTCACACAATTCAAGAGAATTGGAATCCAGGGATAGCACTCATTTTGTCGTGATGTTGTAGGCTGCCACAACGATTAGCACCAGGATTCAGAAAGCTAGGGTAAGCTCTTTTGTGACGGCAATAACGTGAGCAAGCATTTAACGCCGGACTTTCAATTCAGATACTTTCCATTCTAAAGGCACGAAAGGACGGTGTGTTTTTATCATTCACAACCTCGTGTGTGATTTAAACCAATATCAAATATACATGTATCCTCAATGACGTGAATTGAATAAAACCTGCTGCTCGAACCCACATTCGTCAGAAATTTCAGCAACGAAGTGGATTGAGTTCAGATTGCTATTCTTTGGTTACAGACGCAGACACTACAAAAACATAACAGGTCTATATGATCAAAGGTGAGTTTGGCTTTATTGTAATCGGCGAACCCCCTTAAACCTATATTGACGATAAAACAGCAATTCTTCTGCTCTTTTACCACACCATTTACAGAATGGATCCAACGTCCTGGCAAAAACTTCTGCAGTGGCTATTCAAAGACAAATCAGAGAGCAGCAAACCGACTAAAATAGTACGATGTCTAGCTCCTTGCGAGGAGGATTGAGAGTATGTAGAGGAGGTGTCGTCTGTAAGGGAATTGATATGCGACAACGGCGAATACTGTTACGGAGCAGTATAGTTCGACGGGGAGAGTCCATACTACCTAACCTGAAGAAATGAGAGAGAGATTAAGTGAGTGAGTGGTGAGGTATGCAGCTATCAGAGTAAGCGAAATGCGCACCAGGATACGGTGGACGGACTTGAGCTTCTGCAAACTAACTTCATCAGGAAAGATGCACGATAGACCTTACCTTAAGTATCAATAAGACGCATGTCCAGGCCATACCTGAATAGCTCTTGTTAACAGCAGCATGACGAGCTACTGGAGTAACGTTGTCACCTATTGTCGCAGAAAAAGTGAGAATTCCTTTTTTTTGTGATACAAACATCAATTACAGTACCTCTGCTCAGACCAACATATCTCAGAGGATAAAAAGCAGACCTCTTTTCTAGATACAATTTAATGGCTTAAAGTTGTTTACATCACCCTTTGTCACGTTTCAAAAGAAAATTCCAGGCCATAATGTCTTGACGGTCTCAACGACATTCTCAAACACGAGCTGATTCCCATCAGAATTAAAGTGCAGTCCATCAAGCATGTAAGGAGAGACCAAGGACACGTTGTAAAGAAGGCTAGGACTATTGTGTGGCAAAATAAAAGAATGAGTAGACGAAAAAAATCTGACAGCTCGTTCCCATTCATTGCTTACCCCAACAACATCTCCCACGTATCCAACACCCCCGTATTGGCACTCACCGACACATTAACACATGCATCACGATAAATCCTCCCTACATCTGGTGTCCTTCCAGCCCACGCACCAGCAACAGCAGGTGGTGGTGTAATCAGCAGTAAGCGTATACTGTGATCATAAGATCTTAAATAATCCACCATGGCATGTAAATTCGAAGTATAGAGTTCAACAGGCACGATTTCAAAATTGTAGTCGTTTGCACCAAACCAGATGGTTGCGAGGGATATGGACTTTGTTTTAGAGAGTGATGGGGTGTTTCGGATGCGTGTTGGGAGTGTTGGGAGGTAGTCTTTTGTAGTCCAGCCTTACATGATGTTTCGGGGTTGTGAGTAGCAAAAAAAGCAAATCGATATGAGGGCGTGGAATGCAAACCTGAGCGTCCAAGATTAACCATCTCGTATCGATCGCTAAGAGCGGATTCAAGTTGAGTAGTCCAAGATCCATGCTATTTCAAAACGTGATTAGTACATATTTACCAGATCTCGACTTTCTCTCTCTCGATTCTAGACAAATCCAAACATCCGTCCAAATTGATATTGTACCTCAGTCAATGAATCGCCGAATAGCAGAATTCTTGGATTCGCTGAGGAATCTCGATATTGTGTGAAATAAATGATGCCAGTAACCGACAACAGGCAGATGAGGAGACATGGAATCCAAAGTGGTTTCCGTTTTGAGAATAGAGGGATTGTATTTGGTCTGAGATTCTAATAAGAAATCACGTGTTGTAAAGCACGACTCAATATTTGTCTCTGTAAATACGAAGAGGAACAGTAAGGAACGCACTCGTTGATTGGGCCTCTCATTAGAATCTGGAAGAATGAATCTGTGTTGAAGGTCGTCGTCGTTGTCGTCCATGTCTCTCGTTAATCGTTGCATGAATCCATAGATGTGGTCCGTTAACGTTTGTTCACTCACGCAAGTTGTCGTAAGTCGTAAGCCAAAACCTCAAGGGCACTGTCTAGTAATCTTCAATTAAATTTAAATCTTTGAATTGCTTTAACTTGGAATATCACGTTGAGCTCGCGTCTGTGGCTGTCATTACCGTTCCACTATTGGCTTTGTGTGTGAGAAGAAAGACTGCCGCAGTTACAAAATCACATTCAACAAAAATACAAGCTAGGAACAGAGGAAAAGAAGGTCTTCTATACCCAACCAAGTGCTTCTAATCCGTTAATCTTCCTGTCCTTGGCTTCTATTTGCAAGTTCTGGCAACTTGATGGCAGGAAACTCGAGACGAACTGTGCAATCACAATCAACCTATCTCAAGTTATTCTTCTTGTTGTCGCTTTATACAAGTGTATCGAATGCTAGAACGTGGAATACAGGTACGTAATGACAGGTATTAGTGCTTACTCGATCGTGCATCTATGAGCTTGAGGAATGATCATGTTTTTTGACACTCCGACAAAACATATCGTACACATTGACTACTGCACCGATGCATCCAGTTCAACAAGTTATATCTGATCTAAGACCTAAAACTATCTTGGAGTTTTGCTAACGTTCTCGTTTTGACGGTAGTAAACCAATTCGATATAAATGGACGTGCTTGTCCAGCTGTAGTCAAATACAACCAAATCTGTCCCACTGTCTGTGTAGCTGATATTGCCGACTGTCCTGTTGAAGTATACCCTCAATGGTAGGAGCTCTAGTGCGGGACCGTGGTTGCATGTTTTGAATTGGATCTTTAAAGTCTTCTCTTGTAGTCCAAGTGACATGCATTACTGTCCTAACGGGCAGTGTCAATTCATCGGTCAAGACTGGTATGCCCAATTATCTGGTATACTTTTTTTTAACATGTTCCTGACGCTTTTTCCATTAGTGATACACATTACGCGGATGTCTGCTCATGTCCATACGGCTTCTACCCACCAGTACTGACAACAGCAACACTATACCCATGTCTCCGCTCAACATTCATTGTGAACGTGTCCGACTACCCACAAGATGCAATCACTGGTGATGGACCTTTATATCAGACATGTGCTGCACATTTAGGTGTCATGCCTGTTACTGTAGTCAATAATACGCCAAGTGCGTTCTTGATGCAGTGTGCTCCACGCCCTGATCCGGATATCAATTGGAATAGGATTGAGTTTGTTGCGTTTTATGTTTATTTTGTGGGGGAGCTGGGAGTGCTTGTTGTGTATGCGATGTACAAGTTTTGGTGTGAGATGGTAAGAAAGAATTGCTGTTTCAATGTTTTCGAATTGATTATCTCATCAGCATTCCCTTTTTGCCTAACACAGAAATACCAAACACCCACAAAACGATACCGCAAACCTACCGATGACAATGACCTAACAGATGTCGCTCTCGAAGAATTAATATCGCCGCCAAACCCTGAAGAATCGCTCAATTTCAAGGGTTATCGATTTGACAGATTTGGATCTATGGTGTATCGGTCTGTGTCTGTTGCTACAGCGGCTTGGCTGATCGTGCTAGCGGTCCTTGTAGCTGATTATTATGGTCTGGTACCACGATACTCGTACGCAGACTCTCAGATGCTGTTTGTGAATTATGAGAATTTAAGCATTGCTTTTATACTGTTGTGGCATGTTGTCACTGTTTGGTGAGTATCGTCCTATCGTTTGTTTTTGTTGCATTGTATGAATCTGAACATTTTTAACACATTTTTTATCCACTAGGTTTCTGGTATTAAAAACATCAGACTCCAAACTACCCACGTATTTCTCCCTCCGCTGTGACCTCTCCCTCGCAACTCTAATCCACATTGAGAAACGCATCGAAACAGCAGTGTACCTCTCATCCGATACCTCCACATTCATGGAACGCATCAAACTGCTCGAGAAACGCATCCGTCGCATAACTAAAACCGACGTCCTCGTCTCCGTAGTCCCCATCAAAACAACTCCATCGGGGCGCTCGTACTTTGAATTCGAGTGTGTGAGATACGTGTATGATTCCAAGGATAACAATTTTGAGGTTGTTGGATTCGCGACTGGGAATAGTGGAAGTGATTTTATTAGGCAAGGCGTTGGTCTGAAGAGTACTAGTGCGAGTGATAGGTTGGAGTTGTGTGGGTTCAATGAGGTGTCGTTTCCAGAGGCTAGCTGGAGGGATGCTCTTGTCAAAGAGTTTTCTGGTTGGATGTATATATACCAGATGATGTTGATTTGGGTTTGGTTTTATTGTAAGTGTTAAACGTTATGTCGTGATCGAAGAAGGATCTGATTTTGTGCGACTATAATACTTTATCGTTTCTGCATACAAGGAACACGTACTGACAATTTGCTTTGACAAAACTTAGACGCATACTACTACATGGCCGCAGTCCTATGCCTCATAATCGGTTCCTCAGGTCTCATCAAAGTCTATTTCGGCATCCTCTCACACCGCCGCGTCCGTGAAATGGCCACCTTCGAAGGTCTCGTCCGAGTCAAACGGAACGGCAAATGGACTGACATTCCCACTACCGATATCGTGCCGGGAGACGCAATCGAAATCAAACAAGGTGTGCTTCCCGTTGATGCAGTGCTTGTCGAAGGCGGTGTGGTCGTTGACGAGTCGAGTTTAACTGGTGAAGCATTACCTGTCGTAAAATATGCTATTCGTGGTGATGTGATGTATGATGAGATGGGAGCTGGGAAAGTGAATACGGTTTTCGCGGGATGTAGAGTGCTGCAACTCCAGGATGATACAAACATTGCTATCGTGACACGAACAGGCGCCATGACTTGCAAAGGACGTCTTGTACGCGATATCCTATACCCAACCGCCATCTCATTTATATTCTACGAACACCTCAAAATCGTGTTTCCGGGACTCATGATATGGGGTACTGTAATGCTGTGCTTGTCTATATGGATGCTGGGAGCTAGTTCAGTAGATGCATGGTTTTACGGAATGTTTACCGTGTCGCAGGTATTGTCGCCACTATTGCCTGCTGTGCTTGTAATTGGACAGAGTGTTGCGTCAGAACGGTTGAGGAAAGATGGAATTATTGTAACGGATTTGGCGAGGATTACGCTTGGTGGGAAGGTTAAGATTATGGCGTGGGATAAGACTGGTATGTTCTACAAGAAATTTGGGATCCGCATCTCAGGTTTTTTTTCTCATATTGATTTTTTTTGGCAGGAACTTTGACTAGAGAAGGCCTAGACTTCCTGGGTATACAACCCATCGATAAACTCAAATCATCAAACGAAGCAGGCCAGCCCCACCTCCCAGGCTTTGGTCCCGTCCTCCGAGAATTCGTCACCTTCCCAACCAATGACATTCGTCGTGCAATGCTCACATGCCACTCCGTCTCCCAAATCAATGACTCCCTCGTCGGTAATTTCGTAGATGTCGAAATGTTTAAATCCACTCGTGCACGAGTGCAACATGATACCCATACTGCGGCCGGCAAGACGATAATCATACCATCAGCACCTATTGATCCGATACTGTCTATTGAAAGGAGATTCGAGTTTAATCATCGGGACGCTTACATGTCTGTTGTTGTGAGAGATACTGTTACGAATCAGTTGACTGTGTATCTGAAAGGCTCATATGAGAAGATTGGCAGCATGATAACACCATCATCAATCCCATCCACGTATACAACCACAGCACAACACCATTCACGAGACGGGTGCTACGTGCTCGCTATCGCATCAAAGACACTCCCACCGAACTATACGTTAGACCAACTCGACCATGCGACACGGGACGATTTAGAAGCTGGTGCATCGCTAGTTGGACTGCTCTTGTTTAGGAATGAGTTGAAAGATGATGCCGTGGAAGGTTTGAAGGAGTTACGGGATGGTGGGATACGATCTGTTATGATTACGGGCGACAATGTGGATACTGCTGTGCACGTTGCACGTCGTGCGGGACTTGTTGGTGGTGGTGATGGAGACGGAGATGGAAGGGAGAGAGGGTTAGTTGTTATTGGGGATTTGAAGGATGAGAAGGGACACGTAAGTCTTATTCTGACGCTTTGGGATCGATTTTTTTGGTGTTGCTTTTGAGTGCAAAGCATTTGATTCGTATATTGGTTCTAACTCCTTCATTTTCTCTCATAGGCTGGTGTAGCATGGTATAACGCAGACGATGATCAGCCACTTGATTTAAATCAATTGGAAGCACTACTACGAGTGTCTCGTGCTGGTACATCTGCACGGCCTGTTGAATTGGCTGTTACCGGCCCAGCGTTTAATTTTCTAGTTGCTGATGGACGAGCGCAATCGTACCTTCTCGGTAAGCTTTATTCGAAATTTGATTGTCAATGCAAATAAAAGCAGTCACTAATGGAAAAACATGAACACCATAGACATCCGCATATTCGCACGCATGACACCCCCAGACAAGGTCCGCGCCATAAAGCTCCTCCAATCCCTCGCCATAACAGCCATGTGTGGCGACGGTGGCAACGACGCCGGAGCCCTCAAAGCAGCACACGTCGGACTAGCTCTAACAACCGACTCGGAATCATCCGTCGTGGCCCACTTTTCAGCTAAATCGAAATCACCAATGGCTGCTCCTATGTTGATCAGAGAATGTCGTGCTGCTCTGTCGACCAGTTTCGCAAGTTACAAGTATCTGATTGTGTATGGAGAGGTGCTGGCTGTTATGGGGTTGATTCAGTATTATTTTACGGTTAATATGAGTCAGTGGCTGTGGATTCTGGTTGACGGGAGTACGGCGCCGTTGGCGTGGGCGTTGACCACGTCGCGGCCCGCGAGGAAGTTGGGGAAGGATAGGCCTACTGCGCGACTGCTTGGTATGGTTTGCAATTGTAAGGGGGGTTTTTATATTTGTTCACATGGATTTGATTTCTTCTAGGTCCAGAAACAATCCTGTCTGTTGTTGGTCAAATATCCATCGACTTCATATTCTTAATAATCTCAATCACGCTACTCTCTGTGCAAGGATTCTACTATTGTCATATGTTTGATGGACGCAATGTGGATATCAGAAGATGGTGGGAGCTTGCTGATAATTATGAGGCCGAAGTAACAGGTATTGTAAAATTTCATAAAAATCGGTCTTTTTAACTTTTTTTTTTGCCTTTTGCAAAACATTCATGTTTGTCCTTACACATCCTTTCTCAAATCTTGTAGGTCTCGTGGGCGTCTTCCAAATAGTGCACTCAGCAGCCGTATTCAATCTCGGAAGTAAATTCCGACAACCATTCTACAGGAATTGGATTTTCCTAGTGATCTATACTGTGATTATGTTTGTCATTGCATATGTCACGCTTGCGGATCCTAATCCATTGGGATGCCTGCTGCATGTGAACTGTGGGACTCCTGCTGTAAGTGTCTTGTTGTTTCGAAGGTGTTGTGAACTTTATTTATGTGGTCTCGCTCCTGCCTTGTTGGGTGGACAAAAGTGACCATGAAAAAAACTCTCAACCATTATTGTCACTATAGGCTCTCACACAACTGGGATACACGTCACAGCCATGGATGCTAGGTGAATTCCACTCCGCATCAGGACATAACGTATTACCGACATCGTTCAGATGGACGTTATTCGTTATAATGATTGTGAATGGAGTTGCTACGATGCTGTTTGAAGGGTTTGTTATGCTGGGGCCTATCAGAGGGTGGGCGAGGAAGAGGTTTCCTCAAAAACGTGTGCATGTGAGAGTTTGAGTGTGTTGGGAGTGCTGTGTATATTGGAAATGATACCTGTGTTATATTTTGGAATTTGGATTGTACAGACCTTGGGACCTCTAGTTATTAAATTCCACATATGACAAGAACAAATCGTATCCCCGATTCACGTTTCCTTCCTATACTCGTCAAGACGAATCAACCTTGATACGATGCTTCATGTATCAAAAGGGACAATAAGTGGGTCAATTTGAGACAGTTTACGTTTGTTTCAGATATTTTTATATATTGCACCTACTGTTACAGCCTACTGTTGCAGTATTTACAATGTTTGAAGCTACTACAGAGATCACGGCGGGTCATACATGAACTTCTTAGGAGGTCGTCTGGTGCCCCTACCAGACAAGGCTGCTATTTTCCGTGGACTTTCAGCTTCCATACGAGACGACGAGCGTGATCCCTTCTGCTCTGTTCCGTTACCTTACATGTCCTGATTGCCTCTTTTCGATGACGGGGGGCTCGGATTCTGACCATACATTCGAAGTTGGAGCTGGTCGACTTTCAGATGTCATCATGCGCTGAGCAATATACTCGTCCATCCCAGGATTTCTTCCGTATATCTGGGCAGCGAGTGTCTGTGTTTTGAGAGATGGTTAGATCTAATATGTTCTTGTAAAACTGACTAAAGAGAAACCGAGACTCGTTTCCTGCCAAAAAGAGGATTGTTCGGTGGTGTGTCTGTTGGGGAACGTGTAGTCAAGAACCTCATACGAGGTGCTGACCTGTATTTCCTGTGCGAATGCATGGTGGTGTGAAGGTCGAGATATGTGGTGGATGACGTGGGTTGAGGAGATGGAAGTCGTGCCTCTATGAGTTTCCACTCTTCAATATCATCACCAACTTGCATACAACTGGACGCACCAGTTGGATAATTATGCGCAAGTGGGTTTGAGGCTTAAAAGGCCTCGATATGGTTTGTATTCGATACTAGTATCCATCCCGCAAACTGCAGTTGAAGCAGGGACCAGAATTTCACCCGCCTTGGCACAATCGAGTCGTTGACTGCTCCCTGAGCAAACGATGTACCGATAGTCGTATCGTTAGTCGAGTTATTCGGGGGAGCAGCGACAATCGGGACATCCAGCATCACATTTCTCACAAGTCTTCCCTCATTTACAAGGTGTGAGCGTGACAGACACCATGAAGGACTGAAAGTGGTCTATTCGATTCATGCTTCCTTCTAGTCAATCTAAACATAGTACGGCTTGATCCACCCCTCAATTGCTTTAAAGACTGGAGTTCACGAGAACCAATCGTGATTACAAAGATCGTTCTCGAGTGGTGATAGAATTCCTGGCCGCATCTGTAATTGTGTTTTTTATGTGCAAGCCATTCAAAGTATCCAGTTGACGAGGAGGAGAATGTTGGAATTCCGTTTGGAATCGGACAGACAATACAAGAAACAACCACAAGTCGAAACTTCTCAGACCAACTCTGAACAAATGAAAAGAACCAAGAAAGCCAAAATTGATCCAGAAGTTTTAATCTGCAGGTACGTGCAGATTGAAGGGTTGCTTAGTAAACGAAGTCAGTGTTTGTACATGTTCAATGTTCGTACATGTAGATCCTGGACGTAACTGATACTCTTGGTGGATTTTGGGACACCAAATAGACGTTACTTGGTCTCAACTTCATCGTTCGTCGAGTTCCTTCTGTCAAGTCAATTTACTGCCGCAATCGGGAACCTCTAACAAAAGTTTGTATGGAGCAACTGTATAATAGGAGAGCAGACTATTAGGCTTATTATTTTGCTTCTCAACGAGTACTGGTATCCACGGCAGTGTGGTGATGTTATTGCAAGACCCTTGTTGCGTTATTGCCGCTGCATTGTAGCAATATGTGTGTTCTGGATTTTCAAGAAGCGCGAAGTGAAGATCGATGATGATTCCGTGACCCGTGACCTGATGAAGCAAGTTTTACGATCAAGCTGATACGACAATCTTCATCTTAATGACGGATACTCACATGATTTATGTGATGGTAGAGATGGTAGCAGAGCCAATAGGCAACGTGTTTGACTTAAAGAGAACATGTGGTTTAATATATCACAAATAAGAAATCACCTCATATTCTGTTCCAAGTATTGCTCGCATCGCTCTGAAGGTTCTAACTCTCAAGAAACTCCGTTGTCAATTTACAATTATAAACTTTAGCGATGGAAACAGAATTCAATATCAACGAATTCGTATCGCCCTCCTCCCAAGGCTACATAGGTGCATCGGCTCTAGGTCTCATTGGCGCTTACTGGTATACTTCATCATCTGCGCAAAATTCCAAAAAGCCAAAAGCTCAAACAAGTCGTCCCAACACTATGACTAACGACTCCATTATCAATCCTAGTTTATTCACTGGATACTGGCATCATGGTCAATATGTTTCTATTCTTCGAAATACGCCCTCGCCGTCAAGTAAATCCGACATCAAAAAGATGCTTGATGCTCGAGGACGGCATCGCTCAGGCGCTTACATGAAGCTTAAAGGGATTGCCGATGCTGGTGCTGGTAATCAAGCTTATTTCCATCGCGTGATTGCCTCTTTGTCTCTGAATTTATCATGCTGACACAAACCTTCCCTCTATCAGGAAAACTGATCAAAGCACCACTATCAGGCTTCGACTGCTGCTTTGTACGCACAGAATACCTCGGCAACAGAGTCCGAGACGCCTCTGATGTCCGCGTCCACCAACGTGAAGAAATCCAAGAAGTCCCGTGGGGTATAACCCTCCCGAACGACAACTCACGTATTGGTGTAATCACATCCGAAGCAGATCTCGTAATCGACCAAACAGTAAAGGAGAAATACGTATCTGAATCCGTCATCCAGGCTGGTTGTAAAGTGCTTGTCCTTGGATGGGTCAAAGAAAGTGTAGCTGGTGTGCTTACAATCTCAAAGCCTATGATGAAATGGTTTGTTATCTCTACAAAGAGTGAAGACCAGATGGTGGTGGGGTATCAGAGGATGTGGATTCTTTATTGTGGGACTGCGCTTTTGTTTTTGGGAGCTGGAGGTGTTGTTGCATTGAAGACTCTGAGGGCTGTCATGCAGGATGGTGCTGCATCGACGATACGAGTATGAAGTGATGAAGGAGTGAGAGATGTGGTGGTTGTGTTTTGGTAAATTATTGCTTTCGTTGTCTTTTCTTCATGAATGCAGCACACTTTCTCCACTACGTTTTTTAAGGGTTTGCTGAAGAGTTGCCTGTTAAAAAAGAGGATTTGCTACTAAGCTATCTTCTGTTGCTGCTATTGTGTGGGCCCGGAGGACCGGCTCATTTTGAACACCACGGATGCCTTGTCTGGAAAATCTCCATCAAGAAACACACCCCGAATTTGGAATAGGCTGGTCACACACCAATTGAAAAACTCAAATCACACCTGCAAAGCTTGAAAAAAAGTCTAATACTCATCCCACACACGGATTTGACGGACGGCCATGGATGACTTGGATGCATACACCTACTACCATTGGGAGCTTCTCCAGACCTTCTTGCTCATAGTGCAAATCTCAGCGTTAATAGTCAACACCCTTCTAATTGCAGCAGTGCCATCAGACAGAGCATCATTATTCCGGTCTCGAAATCTCTTTTATTTGAATGTGGCTGTTTGTCAGGCAATCTACCAATGGTCTGAACTGCTCTTGTCCATTGCTGTACTCCAAAATGGGTCTTGTATCGGGATTGTTGATTCAGCGGGTGCAATATATGTTGGCTGATGCGCTGTTCATTGATGCTGTGTAAGGCTTGCCATTTTGTGCCTTTGGTTAAGAAACACGTATTGCGAGATTCTAGATCTAGCTATCGTTGTCAATAGTTCTCACAATTGTATTTATTGCTCTGGATCGATACTGGGTTGTTTGTCGAAACTGCATACTGAGACCGTCGGAGAGAGCACAAAGGGATGATTTGAAACTGGTTTTGTCTCGCTGGTCTCTTTTGCGGTTTAGCTTTGAAAGATGTAACCCCATGATGATCTGACCTACCTGGGAATCATCGATCCAAGTCACGAATATCATTCTAAATTACTGCTTGTTGGAAACGAAACGTTGATTGTTGACCATTTGAGACTCTTTTTTTGCACTTCCACAGATCTCTTAGGCGTCTTCCAAACTGTACATGCAGCAGCAGTGTTGGGGTGATTGCTGCATATTCATAATATGGGCAGTGTATGCCTTGTTGTAATGTGGTGATGCTGGTGTCACTGGTTCACCATCATTGTAAACCTTGTTCTGTTTTTTTACCGCTACAACGTCACGAAAGGCCACAAAATAGGAGGCTCTCTGAGAATTCAGAGATTCCCACTGCAGTCAGGAATGCCCTCAGAATTCCATTCCGTACAGTGATATAACGTCGTGCCAACAAATTTCAGATGGACTTTATTCATTTTGATGATTGTGAATGAAGCCTGTTACCATGACCCTCACTGAGATGTTAGGTATTTTGAGTCTGTTGAGATCAAGGTGGGGTTTCCTCCGGAACGAGTGCTGGTCACTGTTTGACAGGTGAAGTAATTCAAATTGAGCATGGAATATGAAGTTCATTTATTCTAACTTTTTACACACAATGCATAATGACTCCTCCCAACAACAACGACCGGTATTGTTCTCCGTTGTTAATCACTTTGATACAAAATCATTCCACCACTTTTCAATAGCATCCATATACCTAAAAAGAGATGGTCAGAACAAGATAGACAGAGGGGGAAAACCCAGACCGAATATACCCTGGCGCTATACAAGTATCATTATGCTTGCCCTCCTTGAAAGAAACAAATCTCACACCCTGTTCATCCACAACAAGTTTCGGCAACTCCGTCTTGTCACCAACAACAACAGTAGCCATCGATTCATCAACCACAATCCCCTTTCTGCTGGCTCTAGCAATAGACGCGAGCGCATGCATATGTGATGGTGGTACCAATTCATCTTTGAGGCCAGATAGCATTAGGATTGGGATTGTTCGAGGTATCAGAGTGATTGATTTGTATGTTGGCCATATTTGATGGCAGAGGAAGCCGAGTGGGCCGATGAATGGCATTACGTGGGGTATCAGTTTTGGCTAATAGGTGCATTTATATGTGTTATTTCTTTGATTTTCAAGCGTAAGAAAAGGTGAAAAGAACCTGCTCAAGACAACTGTGTCGACTTTGATTTCTCACACAAAACAACTCGACGGCAAGTCAAATGCGATCTTCCACACCCCTTCACGTACTTCACGTACTTACCAAACTCAAAAACGTATTCTCAACAATAACTCCCTCCACCAAATCCGGGTTTTTGCTAGCCAACTCAATAGCAACAGCACCACCAATAGATTGCCCAAAGAGTATTATTTTCGAGAATCGCAGTGTTGGATGTTCCTTAAGGTAATTCAATGCCGTTTGTGCATCGACCTTGATTCCTGCTTCAGATGGACTACCCTCGGATAGTCCATAACCACGATACGAGAGCATGAATATGTTGCATTTAAGCGATTTGTAGAATAGTGATGCGAATGGGAGGCGATGTCCCTATATTAAAATTGTGTTAAACTGGAGGCAAAAAAGGGCAGGACATTCGCCAAATCTCCTTCATGGTTCAGACGATCACCACCACATACCATATTTCCAGCATTAGCATGCAAATAAAGTATCGTATACGGCGACAGTTTATCAACACCAATACTCTTGTTGCTTCTTGATGGATCATTGTAAGCACCTGACAATTCGATTTTTCTGCGAATGAGGTATGCCTTTATCTTGAGATTGTCTGGCGTTGTGAGAGTCAAGTCTTCCCAGTCGTGCATGGAGAACTTGTCCGGAGTGAAAACCTCCTATGATGAGACAACATGGAGTTTAGGTCGAGCTGTTGTTGTAGGGTTTTGGCAAATGACTGATGGCACATACAGTTCTTGATCCTTCAGGAAAAGCGGCAGGATAGATCAGTGATGTTTGATATCTAGGTAATGGTTGATTTATAGGTTGAAGGAGTTGGTAAACGACATTGAGAAAAACACGTTATTGTAAACAACCTCTCTAATCCACTTACACCCATAACAAGACGAGAGCACCGCCTATCAGACTTGTAGCCAGACCTGTGACAGCGTAAAATGCGTTTTCGAATGATATATACGACGCCGTCATTGTTTAGGTTGCTGGGTTTAATGGTAGAACGAGTTTAGAAGTGACGAGAAAGGGGTGTTAACGTGATAAGCAAGCGTTGACCAACTAACCAAATACTAGATATTATATTTTCAAGAGTTTATACGCGACCAAACTACATCAAATGATCATTTTTAAGTTGGTGGCAATCCATAATGCTTACAGTTGAGCAGCAACAGCCTTTTTATGAGCAGCAAGCTTCTTGGCATAATCACCAGCCCATTTAATAGAAAAGGCAGTATCAACAAAGTGCTCAATCCGCGATATCTTGCCACTAGAGTTGACTGTAAGAAACATGACATACTCTTGGCTGTATTTAGATCCATCGTTCAAGTCTCCTTTGCCTTGAAGCTGTACGAGTGATGATGTGTCAGGCCTTGAGCGGTAAATGCGTGAATCGACGATGCTTACATGAAGAACAACGAGATTCCCACTAGCAATAACCTTGGATGGTGTCATGGAGTAGCTTTTAAAGATGCTGAATTCGTCCCTCATTTGGTCTAACGATTGTTTCTTGTTCATTGGCGGCTGTCGTAACTTGCCGGGCAGTATCTGATACACTACATCATCGCTGGCACAATTCCATGCTTCCTACATGCATTGTGTGAGGGATGTTACAAGTGAGAATTGCAATCGACACGAAGATTTACAGTTTGCTACGGACTTACATCAGCTTGCATCTTGTTGATCTTGCCGATGAAATCAAGAGCTACTTCCTTGGCTCCCATTGCTGCACGATTCGTTCCGTAAGCTTGAAATTGAATGTTTCTTGTTGAGTACAAAGGAGCTTTGAGACATACATAAGAATCAAGTAGCGATCCACGTAGCAAACCCGTCCATTCTGTGAAAATAATTCTCCATGAATGTATTTCCGAGTCGTGTCTTCGGTTTGATACTCACCAAGAAGAATAATCAAAAATTACAGCAATCGTCACCCAAGAGCAGCGAGCAAGCAAGGGACTCTCGACTGGTTCTCGACCTCGTTGGTATTAATATAGGCATATAGGCACATACTCGTAGTAGTTTCACGTGTAGAATAAACGAATATATTCAACCTTGAGGTTGCATTGGTTAATTTAACAGAATAAAAGATCGCAAACTTTGAAAGTGATGGTTAAGAACCTCTCTTCGTCAATTTCACGACATTGGTAAAGCGCTTTTCAATAGGTGTTGTCTTTCTTCGTGTTCTGTCAACTACAAACATGGCGAAAGAAAACCATCCACCATCATCCCGCATGTGCTTGGATTTGAACTTGTGCCCAACGGTAATGGCTAGCTATCTGAAAGTGACCATATAAATTGTTAGTGGATAGGTGCGAGCAAGATGAAAGCTTAGTAAAAATCTCCTTAATTCTTTAGGACCACATCAATCTATCATCAAGAGCAGCATTTCATAAGCACTGGCTCTGAAACTGTTACTCGAGGTGGAGCTCACTTGGAAATTCACTAAAGAATGTGTTGGGGCTTACAGACTCGCATGACCACTCTCCAAATACCACCACCCGTCAACTATAAAATTGTTTTCCCCGTGAACTATGTTGTTATAGGAAGTAAGCCCATGCTTGAATACACAGTTAAGGACGGACGGCTCTGGCTGCACGGTCGTACTGAAGACGGTAGTGAAGTCATCGCGCCTCAATGGAGTGAGAGTTTCAGAAGGCATGTTGCCAGTGTCCACGGGGACATTGGTACATGGGATGCATCTCGTTGGTCGTCAGTTTGGAAACGCGTTGGTGATGGCTCACGTTCTCCAAAACAACAAGCACTTGCATGGCGTGTAGTCAACAATCGCCTTACCCTGCGGGACGTCACTTCTCACTACATTGATGGTG
>NW_022158447.1:0-20225 GCF_006535985.1 Synchytrium microbalum | reverse complement strand
GGAGTTGAGCAACTCCACAACTTTCTTGTTATAAAGAGACCTTGCAACATTCCTTTCAATACCGAGAGCTTCATATACGCATCCTCCATACTGCTGTGAATACGACTGACTGCGGATGGATTTTCACAAAGGACTGAGTAGGAGTGAAATATTTACAACATCGCCTTCTGTCAGCTGGTGCGTGTCAATCCTCTATATGTTGATATGAGTGAGTTTTGAAGCAAAAAATGGGTCAAATTCACAGATTTAATGGCCCAGACAGGGACGTATGCTCTTCCAACTTCAGCGATTGGTGGAAAGACTACGCAGCGCTTTGAGTCAGGTTTCATGATCGGAATGCAAGAATGGAAATCCTGCACCTTTTTTTGGTCACTCTCTCTTTTATACTGGTCTACCTGAATCTGCATTGAGTCACACCCGGACACACACATGCATGGTGGTGTACTCGAATTGACTTCACGACGTTCAGTTCGAGCCATCATTGTTGTTGAATAGGCTCGTAAATCTTCCGTCTATTTGCAATTGGAAGTCAGAATGGGATTGCAGATTAGAATGCTTGATATTCCTGACACGTCTTAACAAAACAACGAGTGTTCGAATGAAGGCATACCGAGTGGTTCCATGGTCACAGACAAATCCATCTACGCCTGCAGAACCTTTGTGTGAGATATTCGTAGAGTAAGATTGTTAGTGAAATGCCAAAGCAGTTAACATCTCAAGCCTTTGAGCACAGCAACTATAAAAAATCACTGTTTATTCTTGGAAACACAAATGCTATTTGTAGTATATAATATGAACATTCTTGCTTAGCTCTTTGAAATGACGTGACATCATTTGTTTAACTTGTTGATAAAAGGAAGATGACAGTCATTCACAAATTCATTTGCTGCTACTTGGACCAGCACCTGACGAGGATGATGGACCTGCGTTACCCTTCTTTGAAGCACGCAATGTTTGACCTTGACCAGTGAATGATTCTGGAGTATTCGTTGCCTAAGAAATCATAAAGATTAGCCTTGAGAGATGAGCGAAAAAAGACCTTCCTATAAAATCATACCGCTGCATCTGGGTTATTCTTATCAGCTTTGGTCTTGATGATTGTCTCATATCCTTGTAATCACACAAAGAGGATCAGTTTCTTCATTCTCCTGCCTTTATAATTTTCATTTTGCCTTTCCACACTCACCAAAGAACAACTTCCCAAATGGTAAATGTAAAGCAGCAGGAATAGGTCCTCTTCCATTTGTCGACGACACACCAACACCACTACCAGACCCTGCTGCCGCTGCTGCTGTTGACGGATTCGGTAGAGCTCCACTTCCAGAAGGTGGTTTCTGACCAAACGGCGATGCGACAGGTGAGCTTCCGTATGATGCGCCATAAGCAGATGGTGAATCAGCTAGTTTCCCATTCAATCGTTGACCAGATCCTTTGAATGGTCTGAAGCTAGCTAGGTCACGTTCAACCTTGTGTTCGTCGATTGATGAGACGGATGATGATAGCACAGACTAATAAAGAATATGAGCCATGTTGTACATCTTTGGGTTAGAAATTTTCGGCAGGGACTTACTGCCGAGAGTTTGCTCTTCATAGATTTGGGTTCTTCATAGCCTATTGGAGCCATAAAGTCCACCTAGATTAAAAAATGTTGAGATTCAGATTGCGCAACAAAAAACACATGCTGAGAGTCAGCCATTGCAACTTTAGCAACTAATAACTTTTCACAACTACCCATCACATCCCAACACAATCACACTAACCTCCAAATCAGTCTCGATAATCGAAATCCCCCTCCCACTTGGCCTAGTCTCCATAACAGCAATATCAAACACCTTCTTATTGTACTGAAACCTTATGACATCCCCTTCCGTCAATGCCGAGAAATTCCTAAACGCATTCTCCAATACTGCCTTTGGGTCGGTAATATCTAGGAATGCGACTGATTGCGGTTGAATTTTCACGAATGAACCGAGTGGGAGGGATACATTTTTCACACGGATCATGTCGCCTTCTGTGATGAGGAGTGTGTCCATCATCTAGTGTGAAATATGGGTGAGCATCTCTTGATGCAAAAAAAACTCGTAAACAGTCACGAAGGATTACCCAGGCAGGAAGGTATACCCGTCCTTCATCAGCAATGAATTCAAGTACACCGGCATGAGTATGTTTTTCGGGAGTTAGGGCTGATGAGAGTTCGAAGAGCATGGGGTATTGGATGTGTAATGAGGCTACGTGAATGGATCAGATGAGCGATCGTGCTCGTGGGCGTTGCTTTGTAAATAGGACGTTGATAACGTACTGAGTTGGCCCAAAGCAGATTGAGGTAGAATGACTATTTATAACAGTGATTGGCCAAAAAAAGGTCAAACCCCATCTGCCTTATGATCAAAATGAACCAACAATTCAACATACTCTTTCCACCGAAATTGACTTCTGGCCGTTCAGTTCGATCCATCATTGCCACTGAATAGGCTCGTAGATTTTCCATCTATGGCATTACTCAATAGTGTCAGCGAACCAACCTGGAATGTTTGATGTTTTGCGAGATCTCAACAACCAAACATCCTCCGGATAGTACGTACCCAAGCATTTCCGTGGCCACGAGGACGAGGAACAAAGTGGTGGCCTTCAAAGTCATCGAATTCGTTGAACTGTGGTGTTGATTTGTGTTAGAAAGCATTTACGTTGATTTTCAAAGCGATTAGAGCAGCTGTTTGGAAAGAGATTGAGTATGTAAGAAGGTCGCATTATGTTCATTTACCATTCTCGCATTCAAGTTTCCTTATTGTCAAGCCTCAAAGAGTCAATCAAGTTATCACGGCTTGCTGTTGGTGACGCGTCAACTACATAGCACACACAAGTTTTGTGCAAAGGATGAAATCACGCATTAAGAGACTCGAAAAATGAAAATCTAGTTGAGAATTATATGTAAACGCGATATTGATACAATACAAAGGAACATACAAGCATTTATGGGTCAAAAAAATATACATCATATACGGACTGCCTTCACAACCAAAACAACCTCTTGCTTTCATTTAGCAGATCTCTTCATCATTCCCTTTCTAGCAGCTATACCTTCACTACGAGCAGCACGGCGCTTCTCACCGATAGCAGGCGATGTAGGTTCAGTCAGCTTCTTGTCAGAGGGTCGAATCTGTATACCAGTATAGTGCCTAATAGGTTGAGCACGATGTACCAGCTGCTGTCGTACTTCTTTTACTTGTTGTTCTTCTTCCCTCTATGATGGCAACAAAAAATGTAAGGAATCAAGTTCGTACCAGATAACTGTGAGGGTCTTTTTTGGCTCCATACTAGCATCCGAGATCAGCCCGAAAAGAGCTGGAAGCGTTTCTTCACTTACCTGCTCTTTCTCAGCCATTTCACGCCTCAAAATTTCCTCCATCTCTTCCTTCTTCTTCAACTCATCCTCAAACACTTTACGTTCTTCAGCTCTCGTCATGGTATGCAATTCAACTTCTTCAGGTTCTGTTAATGGTTTGGTTGATTTCTTGGGTACAAACTGCGTCGACAAGTCTGGAATTGGATGAGCTTTAAATCTTGATGCATTCTCTTTTTCTTCTGATTCCTTTTGTATCATGTTTTGGAAGGTTTGTTGATGAAGTGCCCCTCGTTCATCCGTGTGGAAGTGGAATGGATGTGGTTGCGTTAGAGGTCTTTCTGGGTGATGATGCAGTGATGAGCCCTACATAAAGATACTTCAGTGTCAAGAAACGAAAAAAATAGGTACACGCTGCAAACTATCTCACCCCCATGACTTCGTCAGGCAATGGCTGTGCCATAAACTGACGTTGTCGTTCTTCTTCCTCCTGTTGCTGTCGTAAACTAGTTTCAAATTCAGCTCTTTTGCGTTGACTAATTTCTTCACCAGGCAAATGATAATTATCAGCTGGCATTATAACTCGATGTTCTCGCACAGGTTCAAATGCTTTACTGAAATCGGGTATTGGATTGGCCTTGACTATTCGTGATGGTAGTGGAGCATCTGGTTCTGGGGCTTTACGTTTTGTGATAGCGGGTGATCTCGGAATTGTGAGTTGTTGCCTCTTGACTGGTGGAGCTTTAAATGCGCCTGCCACAACCTAAACAACAAAACTGGTTAAAAGCATCGATGCAAACATGTCGTTGTGTATCTCTTACTTTGGGATCTACAGGTCTGGCCTTGAAGGCAGGTATAGCTGCCAGCGCTGCTTGTTCCAATTCATCTCGCGAAGGAATACTACGTAGGGAAAGATGCATTTTGATGAGTACATAGGCGGATGTTTTCGCCAACCCTTTCGTTTGCTTACTATTTTGGCCTAGCACGTAACTTGGTCTTCAGATGTGGAGACTTTGGATGCGTGAGTTTTGGACTATGTGACTTTGTTGCAGCCTGAATTTGAATGAGGGAGAGGAAAGCAACATTAAACATTAACTACTATGCGATCATCGGTCGCCAAATATGGAAAGGTTCGTGCCTTCCTTCTCTTACCTTCTTAGTTGGCTTGACTTTGAATCGGTCAGGAGTCTTTGCTTCAAACTTCTTAACCTTTTGAGCTAGAGGTACAAAAGGTGATTTGGGAACCTTGGTAGCACTAACATCATTACCATGTTCTTTGAGTGAAGCATGGAAATGGAATGGCTCAGGAATGGTCAATCCTGGTCGTTTTGTAGGTGCTGCAGGCTTCTATATGTAAGAAGGGGTTAAGTGAGCTATTGAGATCATCCATACGATTTTGGAACGGTTTTTTGCCCGTTACCTTGACGGCAGACTTTGAGGTAGCTGCACTCAAAAGTGGCATCCGAGCTCGAAGACTCATAGTATGGAGGTTTGGTTGAGTTGGTTTGGCAGTTGTTCGTTTAGTAATAGTTTCGGCAGATGCTGTTCTTGCTTTTCCTTTGGCTTTATCGACTACAGTCTGCACCGTAAACGTTTCTTCTTCTTCTTCATGATCATCTTTCGTCGTCGTCTTCTTGTTGGGTTGTACATCATCAAGCGCCCCTTGTTTGGGTCGTTTGGCGATTACAGGTTGAAACATTTCAGTAGTTTCTGCAACCTTCGCCGATGAGCGAGTCGATTTCCGTGTAGGTCTGTTGATAAGATTAGAAAGTAAGATGAGAGTGAGTATATCATGATGGGTTTCAGTACAACTAGCAATACCTCGTTAAATCGTCTGAAAGAGCTGCTAGTACATCAGAGTGTTCAGCAGCGGCAGCAACATCATTATGTTTGCCCTTTACTTTTGGGACGTATGGAGTAGGTAATCTGTCGTCTAACAGTAGAGTTTATATGGTTGGTCGATGAGTATCGGAATGATAAGCAAATGTGCCAAATCAACAAACACTAGCATAGTACAGGTATATGCGACATACCAAACCATTGGTCTACATTGACATCATCACTCTTGTCAGGATTAGCAAAGTCATGAAACTTTGGAGCATTGAATTCATATTTAGAATCATCATCGTTTGTTTGTTTGCCAGGAACCGAGTGTTCCCGAGTAGATCTGTTCAATTGGCTTGCCTTGGGAGTAGATTCGTCAGCATGAGTCGTCTTGGACGCTACTCGAGCACTCTTTCTCTTGCCCATTCTTGAGTATAGAGCTCTTTATATTTTTTGGATGTTTGGTGTGTTTGACGACGAGTGGAGAGTGAGCTTTGATGGATAGCGGGCAGCCAATGCGTGATATGACAAGTAAATTGAATTTGTTTTACTATTTCAATCTGCTTTGATCGCAAAGTTGTTTGACTATGCTGCGATTGCATCCTCATTATCCAAAACACGTCCACTAAACGGCCAATAGAGACAAGACGAACGTGCGCTAGTCATTATCGACGCGTGAAGAACTGAAGAATCACTCTCATACCGTATCTACCTCCTTGAAAGTGCTTCGCTGCCCCCACCTTCTTCCAACACTCAGGTTACCTACTTTGATCAAATAACTGCAAGAATGGCATCAGGAAGTGATGTCCGTGATATACTGGGCCTTGGAGCTGCCGGCCCATCATCGGCTACAAAGCCTCCACCGCCCAAGAAGCTCGCAAGGCCTCCTGGTCAAAAGAGACTTGGTATTATTCACGACATTTAGAGTGTCTTTTTTGCAGACCAACACTTTCAATCATATTACAGCTGGAATTGCTAGAGAACTTCATGAATTACTGGGAGGAAGCGCTCCACCTATTGTGCCAGTGCGGCCACAATACAAGGCCAAACCCAAAATGAGCAAACGAGTTACTGGATGGTACGTACACGTTGTTGGAGTGGATGAGAATGAAGATTATCCTGCATTGGACGTTTACAAAGATACTCCCTGTATCTTACAACTCGCAGGGTTTGGAGGCAATTCAAAAACGATGCAAGATCAGATGGACTGCTACTAGAACACTGGGAAAAGGTCACAGACAGTCAAGATGGTGCGAGAATCTATGCTTGGCATCCGCCATAGTTACTATCTTGCCTTTCTTGTGCTCATCAACACTACTGATTCATTTGCTAGAACCGTATCGATTCAGCAAGTTCAACAAGAATGTCAATATCTTGGAATACTCTGACGATGAGTACACAAAGTTTCTTGTCGGTAAGTCGAGATCCAAGCTGTGGAAGGCGACAAGGACGGAGCTATATCGTACGGTGGGGTCTTCTAGGGCGTTGGTTCACATTCTTTTCCCCTATACTTTAGACGAACAATGGTCAAAAGAAGAAACAGACTACTTATTCAAGCTATGTAAACAGTACGAACTACGCTTTATCATTATCACGGACAGATACGAGTTTGAAGACAAGCAGCGCTCAATGGAAGTACGGGAGCCAAAAATATGGACGACGGAGTCTACATGGCTTTCGGGACTCACAACTGCCTTGGTTTATACAGGATCTGAAGGACCGATACTATACTGTTGTACGCAAGATTGCTGAAAGTCGAGCTGAATCTCAGCCAGAACTCCGAGATCTCGTTACCACACATCAATTCAACAAGAGTACGAGCTCATTAACATTTCGACATCCTTCCTTCGTCTCTTCCAACCTTGTTGTCTAACGTTCTTAAACCCACTAGACATGGAAGTCGAAAGGAAGAAGCATCTTGAGAGGCTCTCTACACGCACGCCAGAACAGATCAAGGTCCGTTTCGAGCAGAAATCTCATTGTCCACAATTCGTGAATAATGTTTTTGTTGACTAACAAACCTGTTTACCTATTCAAAAAAACAGGAAGAAGAAATCTTGTTCCAGGAGCTACGCAGGAGAGAAGCTAGTGAAGCCAAGTGGACTAAAGAACGAGAACATTTGGCAAAGACCTTGGGTAGTATGGACATTCCTATACCAACGTCTATGGGTGGTCCTTCTGGTGTATGTTACATGATTTGGGCGATGATCGTTCAGATGTCTTCATGTTACTAAATCACATGTTATTTAATAGGAGCTGATTGTTTCCCTTCAAGCTGGGGTTCCTGTAGCGCTGGTTGCACCTCTGTTTTGCTCGATATGAATTCATTTTGAAAATTTAGATAACCGATTTGGTCGAAAGGAGAGAAAGGAGTCACTTGTGCCTGTGGGTCGCTCCATTTTGGGTGAACTGGAAGGTAAACCCTCGACGAGAACTCGGGTGAATCATAGCCAGTTCGGACCATCAACTCTTGAATTGACCGTCCTACTCATATCTAGACCTGTCTTCACGCCGAGAAAAGTTGCCTCCAGGTGTCTTCCTGAGGTCATCACGATTGACTGCAGTCAAATCACAATATCAATCCAAAGTCAACGAAGTGTTTGAGCGATTTGACATACGTAAGTATTAAATCTACCAGGACTCCTCGTTTTTGCTCCCCGCTCACGTATTTTTCGTCTCGTCAAACCATAGCAATGAAACCCGTAATGCCAACTGGCCCAATCTGCAACAAGATGGAAGATCTGAAAGGACTCATTCAGCAATTACTGGATATGAAACGAATGCATGATCGAATCAGTATGGATATGAAGAGTGCTATACAAAGGAAGCAGTATTTGGAAATGGGAGACGATAATGATGATGGTGGTGGCGGGGTAAGGGTTTAGGTGTAGCGCACAAAAACGAAATCTCAAGATATCTAATGCCATTTATGTTTTTAGGGTCGAAAACGCTCAATGAGTTCACCTGCTCATTCCCAGCGAGATGCCAAACGCCAACGGGCTTGAATGTGCTTTATACAGATGTTCAGACAAGCTTTTACGCTATGTACAGACAATACAACACCTTGATTTAAACTTACATTTCACTGGGTTTGGCATTTCGTTGTTTCGTTTTATGTTGGGTTTATATACAACTCTTACTACCTCCAAAGAGACTCGGGAGGCCTCCTGGGCAAAAGAGACTCGGTTTTGTTTAACTCCCCGATCGTGTGTTTTTTGGTCAGTTAGTTCTGGTGTGTCAACCCTTTTTATGCTTTAAGGGGAATTGCCAACGAAACTTGAGGTGTTACTGAGAGGAAAATACTCATGCGCATCGTTTAGGTTTCAGTAGAAATCCGACTGGTGAAACGCGTAGAAACGAGTTGAAATCCGACTGGCGGACGCGTTGAAACAGGCTAAAATCGTCTCTCCATCTCCATATTCTCCAAACGCTGACACTCTCTGCCCTGTCTTGGGTTGATGAGCTGCAGAGCCTCGAGTCTTGGCATCAATTTGCCAATTCAATGCTAATGATTCATTCCTGTATTTTAAATAGGACTGCTGACGACCTCCAGAAATGGAACGATCATACACTGCGAAAAAAGCCAAAGATGGAAACGGATCATTACTGTACACGAGCTTGTATCTTCTAATGCAAACATGATAGTGTACAAACTGTTCCAACTACTACCAACCAAACTTTCCATCTTCAATTCGTTTACAGTGCTCATATGGCAAATGTGGTGAATTCAGCCAACCGTTTACTAGTTACTGGTGAGAAATAGTACTTTGGCAGGTATTCATAATATGCCTCAACCACAGCATACACGAATGTTCGAATGGCTAAAGTTAAACAATTAAAGAATTAGTGAGGGTCAAACGACAAAAAACGTTTGCAGGAAGGCCTGGAATACCTGTACATATAGCTCCAGCTTCAGGTGGACACATTCCTTCTTGATTAGCACCAGCTAATCGTGCATTCGATATATACTTTTCTATGGAATCTAGTGTCTTGATGGTGGATTCCAAGACTTGAGGTAGATCATTGGCGACAACACCATACTTGTCTTCTTTTCGAGAGTGTACAATCAAATATGAGAGTGCTAGAGAAATCGAATTGGATCAGCAATCATTCGCAATCGATGTAAGCAAACTAGCATGCCCATTCACCAAAAACATACTTTCTGAAGCCCAAATATACAACTGTGCATTGGCGAATAAACGTCTAGCTCTAGCGGGCGCTGGATTCAATTGAAGTACAGACCCAACAGTCTTGACCAAGGTAGCAGTTCGAGGATGTTGAGATAAGAGTGTCAAGAACTTCTGTACGTATTTCCATATAATATCAGACACTGTGTTGTTCATTGTTGTTACGGATTCAGACACTTGTGCGACTGGATTAGCATCAACACCTAAAAATGCGGGAACAGCTGATAGATTGTTTTGTAAGAGGAAGGGTGTTGAGTCTAGAGTTGAGGATGTTGTTGATGCTGCGGCCGCTGTTGTTGTTGGTGTTGGTCGTCTAGCTAGGCCATCTCGAGATATTGCTGAGAAGACTGATTCTACGGCTCCTGGTTTTGTTGGTAGGAATATAGTTGGATCAGCTTTTGCAGCTGCTCGTCTAGCTGCCTCTTGGATTGTTGGTGGTTGTTTGGCTGGTTGGGACAAACTCTTGCCTTGCCCTAATTTTATGACAGAAAATGAGCTCAAGACGACGAGCATTAAAAAACCGGTTGGTAGCAGCAGGCATACCAAATTTGGCAACAGAGGTAGTCAATTCATCTAATGTGCTTTGACATGCTTTCAAGATGACTGGCCAAGTGGTAACACGACCTCCTACGACAACATCATTGTAGACATCTGCACGTCTCATAGGGTCATTCCTGACAAAGTCAGCGAGTTCTGCATAAGCGAGATGCTACCGTTTAGAGTGTTAGAAATGTTGCAGCAGAGATAAAAAGTGGAATTGATACCTTGTAATATGACTTCGATTCATTCAAGCCAGACAACAATGTATTGTATGGGTCTGGTGATTTGTTAGTTGAAACAACCTACAGAAAGGATTTCAAGGTCATATATCGAGCTTTTTTAACTTAGATCTCATCTTTTCATTACCTCTGCCCAAATAGCTTGCATCAACTGATCATTCCATTCCCAAGCCGACATGCAAACGAATCCACCCATGAATGTATGGAATAGTAAAGACATATCAAAATAGCTTCGATAGAATGTTCGTACTTTCGATATCCTAGAACAGAAGACATTTCAGCAAAAAACGAGCACACAACGAGGAATAATGACACTGGCCCCACCTTGTCCAAAACACCCACTTAAACACAAAACCAACCAGACTATAGATCTGCCTTGAGAATATAAAGTAAAACACCATGTACCCCAATAATGCGATGAATGATAAATAGGAAATGTTTTTGATCATTGCTGATGCTCGTGATTTTAGTCTAAACCACAATGGTCGCTACAGCAAAAACGAGTACTTAGCAGCTATCAAATGGAATTTGAATTCAATCGCTGAGCTGGCAATACCTTGACTAGAGGAAACCTCAATCGATCCTTGTCTGAAGCACTTCGATACCAAGCGTACCCACATCCGAGCAAGACATGATACACTAGTATGAAGCCGATATTCTCATTAGGTTCTTGATGTCCAAACCGTCTATACGAGTGTGGGGGGTGAGCAAAAAAAAGCAGAAAGCATTCAGGATTTGCTAATTGTAGCATCCAATAACTTGCCCTTCAGGATACAGGATCCATTGACGATTGAAGGAGGCATGACTTGATAACAGTCCACGCAAAGCAAACAAGAAGCTTGATAAAGCGAAAGCTTGTATGGTTTTTAGTGAAGGTAGTCTCAGCACTTGTTGGAATTCGACATTGTCGAGTGGTCGTGTTATTCTCTGGGCTAGTAGAAAGAAACGATGAGTAAATTGGTGCTTTACAACATGTAAACAGGAATGATGAAGCTTCGGATTACATTGCAAGTCATGGATGATGATATGGTATATGATGTAGAGAGCAACAAATGCTAGCGATGATCCCAAACTCAGGTCGACAAGAATCCACTTCCATACTCCTATGAGACATATTGAGGTTAACAATACGCGTTAATGCAGCTAAATCCAATTTATATGGCTATTGTCTTCAATGTGCTTACCACTCTTAGTATTCCAGAAAGTGGAAGCAACTTGAATTCCAACAGCAAGAGCAGCCAGATTTTGTATATGTCTGCGAGAGCGTGACGCCATCTCGATCTTGACTGCCCCCTCATATAGCGACATTCTTGCGAGATTGTATTGAATTCCGTTTTTATTGTGCTGGAAATGGAGTCAAGAGACGTTGATGACATTTATCAGTTTGGCAGCTCGGTACAGTACAACAAACGACGAGATCAAACCTATATTCCACGGAAAAATTCATTAACTTGCTGCATCTACTAGGGATCTGTCACGGGAAGCGGTGGAAAATCAACATCACTGCATTCAAACAACACTATTGGACGATCCCAAGGTCAACGCCTTCAAACCGGCAGATACAACTCAAATACAAGCAACACCAGCAATAATGTATCTTCTCCTATCTCCATACCACCAACTACCGGAATCGCTGCTGACTCTCGTCCAAAAACTGCCTCTGTGAGGGCTGCCGGTTACTCGTCTAGAGGTCGTAAATCAAGCAAGGTCGACGGCCCTACCTCTCCAATCAAATCACCTATAGAAGCTGAACGATCGGCTGCTGAAGAAATGATTCACAGCATGGAGAAACAGATATCCGGGACAATAGACTCTTCTGCTCTTGCTGCTGCTGAAGGGCGACTGGAAACCGCATTAGAACTAGCTATTGACGCGTCAAAACGTGAAAAGTTATTGGCCAAAGCACGAGAACAAGTTATAACACCGGCATCACCACCATCACCAACAGATTTGGCAAATCCAGATCTAACATTCTGTGTATTGCTGAATCTGGCTGCTAGACAATCCGGTAGTGGATTGCTGAATGAGGCGTTAAACACGTATAATACGGTTGTCAAGAACAAGGTGTTTGCACAAGCTGGTAGGTTACGTGCCAACATTGGAAACATTTACTTTCAGCAAGGAAAGTATCTGCAGGCCATCAAAATGTATCGGATGGCGCTAGATCAACTGCCAGCTACCAACCAGCAAGTCAGGTAACGGTCTTGTCGTTGTTCAGTTTTTTACCTGGAGAGGTTTCTGACATGCCTTTCGCCTGTTTAGGTTGAAGATTATGAGGAATATTGGCAATGCTTTCGTCAAGGTTGGCCAATTTCAAGACGCAATAACATCCTTTGAAGCTGTCATGGACGCGTCGCCCGAGCCACATACAGGTATTTGTTCACAGTATCCCGTTCAAACTGCTGACTGCAAAGTCATCAACACTTTTTGGTTGGTAGGATTCAACTTGATTTTATGCTATTTCGCACTTGGTGATTCCGATCGCATGAGACGAGGATTTCAGAGACTTTTGAATGTCAAACAAGATTCGATGGACGAGGGAGGAGATCAGGCATCAGACAGTGATAATGGGATTGCTGATGATCCATTGACGCTGTTAATACGACAAAAGTAAAGCCAGGGCCTCTTGCGTCTGTCATTTCTTTGGCTGGTAACCGCTTTTTTTGTCGTTCTGTCTAGGAAACAAGCAGCAGACAATTACATTTTACTCGCTGCTAGACTCGTAGCACCTGCTGTTGGTGATGATCAGTCGTCTGGATATGATTGGGTTGTGGAATCTCTAAAATCATCGCCTCATATTGAATTGGCTCGTGAATTGGAAATCGCTAAAGCCATACAGTTCTTGAGAAGGAAGGATTTCGCTCAGGTACGGCAAAAACGACTCGTGCGAAATAACTTAAGTAAAGGCTCCTTTATGGATGGTATTGATGCTCATCAAATTTCTCATCATTTCAAGGCCATTGAAACCTTTCGATCCTTCGAGAAACGTGATGCCAAGTTGGCTGGCACAGCTAGCGCGAACCTGTCCTTCTTGTACTTTTTGGAAGGTGATATCAAGAGTGCTGAAAAATATGCAGAAATGGCTCTAGCCAGTGATCGATACAATTCCAAAGTGCACAATAATAGAGGAAATTGTTACTTCGCGAAGGGTACGTCTGATTTGTTTGCAGAGGAAAATGGTGTGGCAAAGGTACAGAATCTGTCAACTGACAAGATTCATCCCTTCTCAATAGGCGAATATGACATGGCCAAGATGCAATACACTGAGGCCATTGGTGTTGACGCTCTGTGCCTAGAAGCTATGTTCAACTTGGGTATATAAGTACAAGGAAACGTTGATTTTAATCCCGACTTCTCAATGTCGTTCTTTTAGCGCTCACATGTAGACGTTTAAATTTGGACGAAGAGGCACTTCAATGGTTTGACAAGCTACAGACTCTCATGCACAACAATGCAGAGATTCTTTATCATATCGCTGACATGTAAGAACTTGGACTTCGAATACCTCTGGGATGTCTGAACGCTCAACTGCTATTCGTAACTAGATACGACAAGAGAGGAAATGTTGGACAGGCATTTGAACAACTAAATGTTGTCATATCTGTAATTCCTACAGATCCAGGCGTTCTTGCGAAGATGGCTGAAGCTTGTGATCGGGAGAATGAGGGTGGCCAAGCGTACCATTACTATCTTGAAGTGAGAAAGTCTTCCATTTAAAACAACAGCACAGAAAGAAAGCAAACTTAGACCCTTCTATGCAGTCTTATAGGTATGCACCATCTAAATTTGATGTCGTGCAATGGCTAGGAGACCATTATACTCGAGAAGAAATGTATGACCAAGCACTACGAGTATACAAGACTGCTGCCGTCATTGCTCCATTGGATGTGCGATGGCCAATGGCTATTGCTCGATGCATGCGTACCAAGGGTGATTACCAAAGTGCTCTTGACGTGTATCGGCGAATTCATTCTCGATACCCCGAGAATGTTGAATGTGAGTTGTATATGCAACGGAAGTCAACATCATTCCATTATTTAAACGTTGGAGTGACCTTTTTCGGGCACTAGGCCTACAGAATCTGGTCCGGATCTGTACAGATCTACGCTTAAAAGATGCACACGACTACTCAGTGAAACTGAAGGCCGTTACGAGGGATCAGGACGTTCCATTGCTGACTGACGATCGTCCCACGGCTCGTAAAGTGTCTAAAGGGGCTGTTGAAAGGCCTGATGTTTATATGGAAGCTGAAGAATCATACAAGACGACAGGTACGTTGTGTGGTGAAGCTCCCCGGACTTTTTTGAGCTTGATGCTGATACGTTGATTTGGAACAGAATCGTACCCGACTATGAGCAAATCACCTGTACATAATGCTCCTATAGAATGGGAGGATGATGTTGGAGGATTGTTGCCAGACTAAGAAGTACGGGATGTGCATTTGTTTGTTCATAGAACACGTAAATAACATCACGATAGGATTGAACAGAAGCCGCGCAGTTGAGTTATGACGCGTAAGGACACTTTTCTGCCGCTGAGCTTGTGTGGCTCGTTCATACGTTCCCTTCTTCCTCTTGTTTCCAAAATTCCCTTAGTTTCAACAGGAGTGAGAAGCAAGTAGATCAAGCGAGTGGTCAATCATTGTGTATGCCATAAACTGAAGTGGTTTAGATAACCTGTACCGTTCTTGTTGGTAAGAAAGGCTTGCTTTACTTCATTATTCTTCCTGCAATACGAGCTTAGACAAAGGAGCTAATCCTTTAATCTGGTAATATAGATAGCAGCCAAGCAAAAATTATGGATACTTTACAATGGAATGATGTTGAACGACGCCTCCCAAACGAGATACTGCTCATGGTATTCAAACACGTGAGTTCAGGTCTCATTTTGCAAAGATTGTTCGGGATCATTGCCGAAGCACTTGTTGGTAATCTAGCTGGGCTTCGCTCGTGTCTTTCAAAACATAAGCTTCGTGTTGATGTTGTTGTTGTTGTTCGTCAAGAGGAAAGAGATCAGAAAAGAAATCGAGTGCGTGCTCACATCATCTCGCGAACCACATTTTGAAGTTAATTTTGTCGAGGTTGAAGAAACATACTGATACTACTAACTAGTGATGGTGCGATGCTTCGATGCGACAGGACAACCACGATAGATTTCCAGCCACAAGGAGTAAGTCCATCGCATTCACAGTCACTTGAATTGCTATATTCCCTTCTCACTTCCTTCCTCTCCTCCTATTTAGCAACACGAAGGCGTGTTTCTCATTCAAACCACACCTTCAAATACCAAGACCACTTCAAAAGTATCTCATCTGTGGACAGACCCTAAGTCGTATCAAGTACTCGAGAGCTCGAGGCTTACGCTGCTACAGGTTGGTTGAATGTGTCTGGCAGTCATTGAGACACATTTGGAGCTCAACATTTCGAAATGTCAAATTAGAGAGCTATTCAAGCACCTGATGCGTCACATTTTGTGGCTGATGTACATGAAATCAATGTAAAAAATTGCTGGAATACTGTCGTTTCAAGAGGCCCTGATTGCTAATAGAAAATATGAACTTCTCGATAGAACAAGAACTCACGACGTGACCAAGCACCAACAATACTAAAGACACCAATATCACTCTACATAACAATTATACGAGATCTAGACGCACTAGGATGGGACAAAGTCAAGTCTGTAGAAGAAGATTTGAGATCTGTCTCATTGGTCTTTTCGTAAGCTGTGTGCAGCACACTGTCGACCACCGTATTCATACAATTCTAATTCAATTTCTAAATCTGATTTCCATTTTAGAGACTCGATGAAACGAAATCACACCGTCATTGTATCATTCCCACCTACTTATCCAAATTCTGCACCAAAGTGTGAAGTATCGTTGCCCCAACCACTTGAGCTTCGTTGGGAAGCTGGACGGATGACGTTGGCCTCAGTGTTGGATCAGTGCAAAGAGGTACAGTTTTCGTGCCATAAACGTTTTTGCCTTCATCTGTCCAACACGACCTGTTTTGCTCAAATTAATCCAGGCTGCATCCCAATACACATCGTACTTTGAACATATCGACGACTTGGAAAACAATACTTGGGTAGCTCCTATTGAACCAGGATCTCGAACCAGAGTTGTCAAACTAGGTATTACTTCTGCTCATAATATTTTTGCTCCAGCTGTGTGCACCAATACGATTCTACGAAATAGGAAACCACTGCTCATTACACGTAAAATTAAACCCATTCCGTCTCGACGATATGCCCGAACTCCATTTCACTGGTCCAAATGCTCAGGTTGTCGAGTTGAACAACACGTTTCGACAGAATGTTGCGAAATGGTAATGGCCCTCAGCTTCTTTTGTTGCTGCTTGAACAATTAAACTCAACTCGAATGTGTTCTACAAATTAGGTCTCCAAATCGTTTACTGCGAGAGAACATTGAGATTCTACTTGGGTCCACATTGCCTCCACGACCAATTGATGTTGATGTGTCGGATGCGGATGAGTGTGCTATATGCTGTACGTTGATTCAGTTATTTTAAGAGGTTCCAGCAGGAATGGAGATCCAACTGCCTCACCCTCTTTTAATCTAGATTCTGGAACAAATCACGACCAGAATAGGACATGTGGAGAATGTGGAAGATTGTTTCATGCTGAATGTCTGGTAAGAAATCTTTTGCGTTAAACGCAAAACTACCTGGAGTTCACCGCAATATTCTTCCTGGTTTAGTCTGAATGGTTACGCTCTCTACCAAACTCACGTTTGGTTGGGACACGTCTTGTTGGACCATGCCCGACATGTGATCAAGAAGTCTCTATGTGAGAAGTGGTTCTGTAAATACTGTTTCATTGTCAAATACTTTGCACAAAGAAGAAAATGCTACCGCAGCAGATTCGTCGTTCTTACAATCGTAGCTTGCTTGATTTCGGCTCTCCATTGTATCGAGATTCATCAACTTTCAAATCAAATGACGGCTCTCTCGAAGAGCTTGGAAGTTCACTTGCAGAACGCAGAATCGTTGGAACGACACGTGTTGCTTGAATAGGACCTGGAGTACATTGCCGAACTATAAGCACTCAAATATGCATTCATTTCATGATGTCGAATCAGATACAGACGGCGAACTGAGCAAAATTTATGTTCGGAGGGAGAAAACTTCCAGCAGAATAAAGGTTTGAAGCTTTGCGTATTAGAATAATTGTAATCTGGTGTATACTTTGAACCAAAGAATAGATTCAATTTCCAATCGTCCATGCAGAAGTGATTCGACATAAGCTCGACCTTCGAAGCCAACTTTGGTGTAAGAGGGCCACAAATATAGCCATTTGAGACGTACTTGGAGCTTGCACCTGTTATGAAAGATCTTCTTCTTCGGTGTCTCGTTGATAACTGTACAAGTATCGACAATGCTGTTTGCTCAATTGGTATATGTATTTACAAGCTAAAGATATAATAATTATGGTACAGATTTTATAGAAGCAACTTCCAAATTCTCGCACTCATCATCTCTGAATAGGTCTCTCAAACAACGAAGCCCACCAGCTCATCCACTTTTTCTCCTCATATACACTAGCTCCATATTCAACATTTTGCCATATGGCAGCCTTATCTGGATGATGACCATTTCCTTCCAACCCTTTACACAGTACAGCAGGTGGACCATCCGTCCAAGTTTGTATGCGTTCATGTTCAAAGTCGACAAACTCAGACCATGATGCGTTTTGAGATGCTGCATTCCAACGTGTGGTAGTTACATTCCACAAGATGTCGTATGTGTGAGTGTCGTATGCGAATCTCACTCGTGGTACGACCTATGTATACAAATGGGTCAGCAAAATGAACCCAATAATGGTATTGCAAAGTATGTGTAATACCATACCAAAACACGCCCATACCCCTCCTTTGCCAAATCATTACAAATCAAACTACACTCTGACGCAGCACATTCAGACCCCTGCACAGACCTCCTAAACTGTACTTGTCGTGTCGCCAACGGTTTAGCAGCGTACACAGCAACTCCATTAAAACAGCATTGCGCTTGAAATGGTAAGCCCTGTGCTAGTCTGGCTGATGATTCGGCAGTAGGAGTGAAGAAATCCCATGGATGTTTGTTGAACTCTTGCCCGTCAATGTCTCGAGCGACCCAGCTAAATGAAACACGCAGATTAGATTCAAGGAATAAACATAAGTAAGGAGAGAGGCGTGTATGAACTCACACATCGTAGAATCCTGGTTCAGATGGTGAATGCACCAAGTCATAATCGAGACCACATGTGATGGAAGAGTCTTGCAGCATGGACTGGAATATCAGCTCTAGAATATCCTAATTTGGTTGAAAGAAACTTTTAAACGATCTTTCCACAGAGAATGAGATGTCTTCAAGCCAATATAAGAATGCGAAAAACCAGCAAGTTGAAGTTGAGAATTCAGGTTTCGAAACGTACCTCAGCACAAAACTGCACATCATTCAAAAAGACAACCCGATCATACACACTCCCATCCCTCCACATGTCAACCAACGGATCCAACGCCCGATTCCTCACATTAGCCAAAAACTCAATCCGATTCGGTATACTACTTCTCGCAACCCCATTCACCACCACACGACACGGTATCCCCAATATTGACAATGCAGTCGACCACGTCGTAGCGATTCTCGCAGTTCCGTCCTTCGAGTCTGATTCGTAGAGCGATATAAACAGGTTTGAGACGTCGAGATTATGTGAGTTGAAGATGGACGATGATGGGGGGTTAAATGGAGATGAGAATGCATGTGAGGATTTACGTGATTCTTCACTTTCGAGACCTTCAGGAGTTAAGAGTCGTGACAGACGAATCAGTTGTGCAAGGACGTTTGAGAGTCCGTCTGCGTGATCTTTTACATCTAGGGCTAGGTATATACGTGGATGGTATTTCACTAGTGGCACGTATCTCTCTAATTGGTGTGGCAGTGGGTATACATTCGTGCATCGTGTGGGAAGTGGTATTTTCGGTAGGGGGAGTAACGCTAGTGATGCTAACAGATCTGTACGTAATGTTCCAAACAATGTCGGTAGAGATGGTATAATCTCATTTTGTGCTTGCAACGCACGTTTGGACTGCTCTTCAATGTCTTTTGGGAGGTTGGTGTCGGCAGCGTGTTGGATTTGTTGTAAGAGGTTGATGGCGTTATCAAACTATCAACGAAAGCACAATATGAGCCTTTCTGGCCGTTATGTTGCAGCACTGTGTATCAGACGTACTCTAGTTTCAGAATTCATAGGCTGAGGATGGTCATCAAGCCCATAACTAACTCGATGCCACACCAGATTCCAAATAGAGTAGCGTTCGCTCATAGTAACGTCGTATGTGGTATCCTTCCACGCTACACAAAAAGAATATTTAAATCACTATTTCACGCACACGAAACGCTAAATGCTTACATGGCAGAGAAAACGAATGCTTGGCACTTGAACTACACATGAAGAGTCCCATCAAAGTAACAGACAAGACCAAGCCTAGCTGAATTACAACTAGAGCTAGTCTTTTGAGTGAGACTCTTCTGATCGCCTTTGAAAAGGCCATGGTTGTTTTGGTTTCTGTGAAGATTGTCCGAAGTGTTGGAGTAAGCTCTAGTTCCTGATGTCGCAGGGGTATGGCGACACGGGCGACCGAATTAGGAGCCCATGTTGCGAAAGCCTATCAGCTCTGTAGCGGTTGTTTACTATGTGTTGATGATGATCTTAGCTGCCAAGATTTTTTCATATTTCTGGCTGAATCCAAAAGTATCATGTAATACACCCACGGGCAACTTCCAACCATTTCGAGGCTGGAGAAATTCAATGAAATAAATGTGATCGTCGCAAAAGGTCACCACGTTCAAGTACTCACCGGTGCTGCTCGCTCTGAATGTGAATGCTCCAAAACGCAAGCTCGAAGACCAATGTACAAACCTCCTCGTACAATCGTACGGTGCATTGTCGGCTTTAATGGTCCATTCGAGAGCAGAGGTGTGCCAGCCAGCCTCATCAAACCCATCATCGGTCCCAGTTCCTTCAAATCCTACGTTTTATAAATTCTGAGGAAAAATGAGAATTTACTACATTTGCTACATGCCTCTCGTTCCT
>NW_022158446.1:0-21427 GCF_006535985.1 Synchytrium microbalum | reverse complement strand
CCCCCCCCCCCTAGACAAATCGCACTTTACAGCAAACTCCAATAATAACAATAACAGAAATGATAATATCGATACTAATGCCAGAAGGCCCCTTTCAGCAGATCAAGTCGCATCCAGAAACGTGCCAATACAACACTCCTTTGGTGGAACCCCTGCAATGTACCGAATATCTAGATCTTTGGACACTTCATCAGCCAAACTCCCACGAACGCGAACTAGATCTTTAGACTCTTCTCAACTAGAAGCTAATGAGCCACAGCTAGTTGACTCTTCAGCAGCTGATGAAACAGCCCCTTTGATTTCGCCGCAGGAAACAGACGAACTGGACTATTCTACCATGGAGAAGTCGCTATCTAGTAAAATACCAGACGTACTACAGACCCAACAAGATCAGTCCTCGACCCCTGCTGATATTACGTCCCCTCGACGAGATAAGGCTGATCGTCGACCGCGACGACGATTCCCTCGATCAGTCACGTCGTCATATGTGGAAGGAGGTCGTCCAGCAGACTCTCGTGCTATGGTCATATCTAGGGGTACTCATCTGCCAAAACTCACGTTGATTGCTGGTAGTGACGTCAAACGTCGACAAGTAATAGAAATGACACGGGAGACCTTTCAAAAGCAGATACGATGGGCATCTTTAGCTGTAGTGGGTAATTTGCTCCTGTTTGGATATGTATTTGCCACGTTGGAAAACTGGAAATTCCTGGATGGAATCTACTTTTGTTTTGTTGCTCTAACCACAAGTGAGAACAGGATTGCTGGAAAAATTGTCTTTACCTTCTGAGCGTTTTTCTTCTTAGTTGGTTATGGGGATGTGACTCCCAAGACAGAACGTGCCCGCTCATTGTTTATATGGTATATATTTGTTGGCATTGCTTGTGTGACTTATTTGGGATCTATGCTTGGAGAGCGATTTCAAGATTCGTGGACTGTAGAAGTGTCGAAAATTGAACGGAGGTAAAGTTTGATGACATTTGATAATCGCTTCTGATTGTGTTGCACTCGAATGGGACTCTCATCTCAGTCTTCTTTCAATTCACGAAATTGATAGAACGGATCGGTACGAAAAGAAGGCCGAACTCAAGAAAAAGTATCGAACGTCCAGTAAGAGTCGGAAGACAGGAGATGGGGAAAATGATAAGAGAAAGAAAAGAAGGAAGTCCGATGTGCCTGCAGCCCTAGGCAGTAACGAAATTAAAGTAGTAAATCCCAAATCCCTGGAAGCTCAGTCTATTCTGGCACTATCTCCAGATGCCATCAATATACGACAAAGAAGGACGTCAAATAGTATGCCGGTAGCTTCAGCCCCAGCTCGTGGTATGATTCGAGTTGAGCGTCATGGGCATGGCTCTCGAGTGGATCCAGGATTCCTACTCAGCAAAAGCATGGGAGCAAATCGCTATGTACAAGAGGGCCAGAAACATGCCGATGACACTTCGTCAGAAGATGAGCATGAATGCCATCATAGTGATCATGACCACGATAGTGAACACGAACATGATGAACGCCATTGTGAGCATACTGATAGTGCACATGAGCACCATACTGATAGTGATGATCATGATTGCTATGCAGACCACCATTCAGATGATGAACACGTGTTTCTCCTGACAGAGGATACTCACGCGTTTGCATCTTCGTCATCTGCTCAAAAGTAATGATTTGTGCCAAAAATATTGCATCTGTATCTTGAGCTGTTACAAACGTAGTATACTTGAAACATCAAACGTCACGGATCGCTATGCATGAACAAGTTCGGATATGGCTGGTGTAAAATAGGGGAGGCTTAGAAGCTAAAATTTGAAAACTGTTTTTCGCGGTTTTTGGAGAGTCTGCTTTGGATTCGTGAATATCCGTCACTCAAAGAATGTTTGCGATGCTAGATTTGCTTGTATTGACGCGAGAGTCTCCATTTCGATTCAAATCTATAGAGCTGAAACAGCAAAGCGAGGAAACCCGATTTGAAACGCGAGGGGGTGAAACAAGGTTCAACCTTTTGAGCTTTCAATCGAGCTTGTTTCTTTTTGACATGTTGAGTAGCCGCACTCGACTTGCCTTCCTGTTTTTCTGTCTTCCCCAATCTCGTGTACCCAGCAAACTTTCACTTCCTTCCAACATTCTTAAAAACAGGAGATTGTAAGGATGGCGTCCAAGAACCCGCAATCGCATGAGCAGGCTGCCATGGACGCAGCTGCCAAGGACGAGGAACATCATGTGGAAAACGTCGATGAGCTTGACCCAGAGCTCGAAGCTCTCATTCAAACTTCTCCGTTGCAAGGATTGAGTGCTGCTGAAGCCGCTGCCCGTCTGGAAAAGTTTGGCAAGAATGGTAAGCCGCCACTAGTTTGCTATCAGTTGGCAAGTCGTTGCTGCCTCCGAGTCGTCTCTCTTCATCATCGTCGTCGTTTATGTTGTGATTTGTTTTGGTATGACACAAGTTGAAAAACTTGATTCGGATGCTTCCCGGTGCATCGATAAGCTTCAAATCAATGGGGCTTCCTCCATTCACTCCCATCCACCGACCCGTCGCCCTTGCCGGCCTCGTGTCAACTGATGGTTGAGAGCCTTGTCTGTCTCCCTTTTTTTTGAAATGTGGTTGTCTGGCTACGGAAGAACCTTTGAAGATTATGTGCTTGTATGCTGCACACTACTCTGTGCTTATCGTACACCCTAGTGCAAGACGATCTAAAAAGATCTGAAACTAACTATGACCTTGCAACCTCACCAATAGAAATCCCTGAAAAGAAGACCAACCCTTTCCTCAAGTTCTTGTCTTACTTTGGTGGTGCCATCTCCTATCTTTTGGAAATCGCTGCCTTGGTCTCTGCCATTCTCCAAGATTGGGTCGACTTTGGTATCCTGGTCGTCGTATTGGTTGTCAACGCTTGTATCGGTTACTTTGAAGAAGCTCGTGCCGAATCTGCTCTAGATGCTCTAAAAAACACTCTTGCTCTCAAATGTAAATCCTTCCGTAATGGTGAACTCATAGAAGTCGACTCTGCTCTCCTAGTACCTGGTGACATCATTGCCCTCCGTATTGGTGATATCGTCCCAGCCGATTGCCGTCTGCTCGGTTTGAACGTACAGGGTGAAGAAACTGAAAGCAAGTTGCAAATCGATCAATCTGCCTTGACTGGAGAATCGCTACCCGTATCCAAAGCCAAGGGTGCAACTGCCTACTCTTCCTCCATTGTAAAGCAAGGACAAATGTTGGGTGTCGTTACAAAGACTGGTATCAACACTGTAAGTCTCTGTTTGGGTTGTTATGCCTTTTGCAACTGGGATAGCTAACTCATCGCCTTCCGTCATTCTAGTACATTGGTCGTGCTGCAAACTTGATTGCCATCACCAACGAACAAGGTCACTTCCAAAAGGTTGTCAACAACATTGGTAACTTCTTGATCATCATCACTGTCGTAAGTCCACTTGTGCTTGATCATCATCCCGACCCAGTTCATTAAAGCTCATTTAACATTTCACTGGACAGGTCATGGTCTTGATCTTGTTGTTTGTATTGATCTTTGCACAAGGTCTCATCTTCTTGGATGCCTTGAAGCAAGTCCTGATTATCACCATTGCTGCCATCCCTGTCGGTCTTCCAGTAAGTTTTCAGTTCAAATTTCTAGATTCACTTCAGGAAGCCTTGAAGGGCCCCTATATAGTTTATATCACTCGAAGCTCACGTCTATGCTGTCAATCCTAGACTGTATTGTCAGTCACCATGGCTGTCGGTGCTAAGCAATTGGCCAAGAAGCAGGTTATTGTAAAGCGTTTGACTGCTATCGAAGAATTGGCTTCCGTTTCCATCTTGTGCTCAGACAAGACTGGTACCTTGACCCTCAACGAATTGACCTTTGATGAACCATACTTGGCCAACAAGGGATCTCGCCACGACGACTTTGTTGGATCTGGTGTCAAATACACTGCTGAAGACTTGCTTTTATGCTCCTTCTTTGCCTCAGAACCTGGTGCACAAGATGCCATTGAATTGGCCATCCGTGAGGCCGCCGATAAACAAGTAGAATTATTGAAGAGCCGTCCCAAAGGCACTGGTCCAATCCCTGGTTACAGAGTCACTGGCTTCATTCCATTCAATCCCAACTCTAAATATACCGAAGCTACCGTAACTGTAGAAGCTACTGGTGAACGTTACCGTTGTATTAAGGGTGCTCCTCAAGTTGCCATCCGTATGTGTGGTGGTCACGATGAAGCTCACGATGCTGTACAGGACTTTGCTCGTCGTGGTCTCCGAGCTTTAGGTGTTGCCCGTACCATCGACCCCGAAATGACCAAGTTTGAAATGGTTGGTATGATCTCTCTCCTTGACCCTCCTCGTCCAGACTCAGGCAGGACCATCGTAGAATGTGGAGAACTTGGTATTGGTGTAAAGATGATCACTGGTGATCAACTTATTATTGCTAAGGAAGTCGCTTACCGTCTCGGCATGGAACGTACTATCTTGGATGCCCACAAGCTTATTGACTCTACCATGTCTGAAGACGCCTTAACTGACCGTATTGAAAAGTGTGACGGATTTGCTCAAGTCATCCCTGAACACAAGTACCGTGTTGTAGAATTATTGCAAAACCGTGGTTTCTTGGTCGGAATGACTGGTGACGGTGTGAATGGTAAGTTTCAGTACTTTGCTTGCTTCTTTGCTTACCTTGCCCTCGCGTCTTCGGCGTTTTTCTCATTAATTCATCGAATAAAATAGATGCTCCTGCTTTGAAGAAGGCTAACGTCGGTATTGCTGTCTCTGGTTGTACTGATGCTGCTCGATCAGCTGCCGATATCGTCTTATTGGCTCCTGGTCTCAACACTATTGTCGACGGTGTCAAGACTTCGCGTGCCATTTTCCAACGTATGAGATCCTACTCTAGTAAGTACACGAGAGGAAGATCATTCGTGTTTATGGCTGCCTGCTTTCTTGAATTACAGCCAAAAAACTGCGATTGAGCACTTTTCTGAAACTGTTCTTTCTTCACGCTAGTCTACCGTATTACTTCTACCATCCACTTCTTGTGCTTCTTCTTCATCACCATCTTAGCCTTCAAGTTTACATTGCCTGACCGTCTTATCATCTTGATTGCTGTCTTGAACGATGCCGCAACCTTGGTTATCTCTGTCGACAACGCCAAGATCTCTAAGCGTCCCGACAAGTGGCGTCTCGGTCAATTATTGACCTTGTCGTTCGTTTTGGGTCTCCTATTGATGTGTATCTCCTTCGCCCACTACTTCATCACCAAGGACTACTTCATGAAGGATGAGCCATTCGTCCAAACTGTTATGTATCTCCAGGTATGTCAAGTCGCATAGATGTCTGTAATCGGTGGACATGTTGGCAGTCCAGCCCCGTCAAAAACATAAATTAATCAAATGTTTTGTGCTAGATGTCATCTTGCCCACACTTTGTCATCTTCTCTACTCGTCTCCCTGGTTGGTTCTGGGAATCTGCTCCTTCTCTCATCTTCGTCGTTGCTATCGCTGGTACTCAAGTCTTTGCCATGTTCATGTCCATCTACGGTGTTGACTTCTTCGAAGCTGTACCAATGTGGGTTGACTTTCTTTTATGATACGACTTGTTGGAAAGCAAACAATTAACCTCGATATCTAGTGGTTGGGCTTGGGGAATTACCATCTTGCTTATCTCTACTGCTTGCTTCATGTTGCTCGATATCGTCAAGGTCATGGTTATCCGCTACTGGTCTTTCGAATTGACTGCTACCTTGGCTCCATTCCCAGCCCGTCGTCGTAAATTAGCTGCTAGAAAGGACCGTGCCGTCATCATTAAGCGTGTCAAGGAAAATGTCAACAAGATCCGTCAAACTGTTCGAACCATCAATGTATTGATGGCATGGATGGTAAGTCTATGTTTTGATGTACTGGTTGCCTGCTTATCTTTACTAACGATTGAAATTGTTGCAGGGACCCAAATTCACTGGTATGGACAGCTGGTGCCCGTATCTGCATGTTTTAATACACTTGTGATCTTTTTATCCACGCTAACAATCTACTTTCTCCCCAACCTAGGTAATGTGAAAACCATCTTGCCATCTGCCTCATCAGCCACCATGCATTAAACAGTAACGTAACTGTGGTTGTTAAGTTCTAAAAACGTAAAAAACAAATAAAGTAAAGAGTAAATCAATAGACATATCTCATTTTCCATTCGATCTTTGCTTGTTGGCGTGAATACTTTAGCTGGTACCGATTGGCCATGGGACATGAGGCGTCTTAGCTGAGAAATGAGGTCTCACCCTGAAGCCAAATTAAACAAACGTATGTGATCGGGACGTTCCCGAGGACCAAGATGACCTTTTTCGACGGCAGCTACAAGAAGCCTCGCAATGTAAATTTAGGTAATCGCAGCACAATCACGCAAAGAGACCTGCTGCTCAAAGCTCAGATCGAAAGGGAAAATCGGGAGCAGGAGAGATTAAGATGGAAGTGCGCCATAAAGATAGAGGTAACCGTAATTTCGATGTGCATTTCTGACTGCTTACTGCTCCTTGCTTTGTTCATTGTCGCCTCCTTTGTGACCTTTAACCATACATTGCAAATCAAGTCGACTCTCAAACTTACCCGAATTTCTGTAGAGCTTTTGGAGAGGAAGACGTGAGGTTCAGCTTGCAAAAGATGCTGAAAGATTAGTTTGGGACTCTTCAGCGCTGGATCTCATCCACATCCATCGTCAAACACAATCGCTACTCTTCTTCTTCAACCCACGCCTAGATCTTGGCAGGTTGGATGCTCTGTCTACCGCACTGCTCGCCGCTGATAGAAACGGTACTATCACTCCTGTTAGCGCACATGTTCCCATGCAGTTGACTGACCAGACGCTCACACAACCAGTTCCATTATTTGTCTCGGCCTTCTTGCAGCAAACTCCTTCATTCGTGTCGGAATGGATCTATCTTCTCGAAAAATTGCTACTGCTATGTGTTGCTAATTCTATAATCAATGACAAGTGAGCATCTCCCAAAATTTAGAATACAGAACAAATTTATCCTAACCAGTCCTTGGAAATAGGCTGGTGTATCAAACTGAAGTAAGACCTTGTGCACTGCTCTTAAAGGCTGCTTTAGACGCAAAAAGCTATACAGGCAATCTGAGGCAAGTTTTACCAAACTGTCGTCAAAGTTGACTGGGTGTTAGTAACTGTTTGGAAAATTAGCGGAATAGTCTTGAATCTTGCAGATTATTGTGTTACTGGAGGGCTATATAGAAGTATTGGAGAGTATCTTGGGTCGATAGTACGTAGTTTCCGAAGTTTTTGAATATTTATACTATTTCACTACAGATACCATAGATGTCCTCACACAGTACTTACTAGGCAACTGAACGCAAATTAAGACCTCTTGTGTCGCTTATGGTTGATGTCGTCAACCAGACACTGAATTTGCCTCTGACTATCGGTCATTCTCGGGCATTCGCATCAGAGATCTTGACTATACCGTTGCTACCTTTGAGAATTCCGCTGGATGCTGTGTCAACTCTTTCCGCAACTATGCCCTTCGACGTGATATTACGAGAAATTGCAGCAGCAGATCTTATACAACTGATCAAGAATACCAACAAAGTGACTGAAACCGATGGAGTTGGCTCATTATTGACCAACATACTCATGTTTGGTCAGAGTCGCATATCGACAATGTCTCCAGAAACGCTGTTTGACTATGTGACGGCCTTGCAAAAGCTGCTACTTTCTAGTTCGGATTTATTCTTTGAACGCCGAGATCCCACAGTACTCGATGGTGCGTGATTTGTCTGAGTTCCAAGATTCCAAGAAAAATCGTAAACTTGACTCCCTCTTCTTAGCATCTATTGATCTAGGTGATGAGGACGAAATCATGATGCCTTTGAATAGCCAAAAAGCGTCCAAACCAACACTCGACCGAAGACTGCTGAAATGGCTCAATATATTGTTTGATCCAGCACATATGACTGCCATTATGAGGCTCATGACCACTGTGGCTCTCACCAGCGTGTCAGTCGTCGACTCAATTGCTCCCATAGTGAATTTTTTCCTGGCCCTCATTGATAGATGGCCGGGACGTAAATTAGAAGTAATGGCCATAGTTGGAGCAACAGGTGACATAGTTGGAATACTCTGTGACAAGCTTATGCCTGCTTGGGAAGCAAGATTTGGTGGCAGAGTGTCGTTTGATGCTATTACAGGTACCCTTTCAATGTCTGCGAGAGTTTAGCAGGACTGAATAACACATGCTCATTGAATAGACCCGTCCAATGCTTCGCTATGGTCAGTTCTAGTGTTTGTGTGTGAATTGTATTCTAGAATGCTGATGACAATGGGGGACGACGAATTCTTTGGTGAAAAGACGTCGTTGAAGCTGAACATGGTCGTTTCTCTTTCTCGAGTCCTCAAGGTATCAATTGTGCTTATGCAGTTACGTTCATGGCTGACTGTTGGTTCCCGCCATGTCGTCGCCAACACAGCTTTACACCATATTAGAATGTCACATTTGGTCTCTACTGGAATGACTCAGGACTGGTCGCCCCCTTATACATTTCTGGAACGACTCTAGTCATGCAGCTAATGCGTCAACTATTCACTCAGCTTCTGTTTTCTCTTCACTCTCGAGAGTAAGCTCTTTCTGCCTGCAATCCGCTGCTTGACGTGCGAAATTCTCTGTTTTCTGACAAGCGTTTCTCTCGTAGTTCCAGACGGCCATTTGCACCACCAAATCATTGGCTATCAACTTCAGAGATTGATCTACCTTCCTTTATGGCGGCAGCAGTGCTAGATGATAGTGGAGATTTGTCCTCAAGACAAATGAGAGTCGTTGGTCCTCGTCAAGCCATCCTCAACAACACACCATTTGTCATCCCTTTCGAAAATCGAGTTAGTATCTTTCGAGAGTATATTGCAAACGATCGCAGGAGGCAAGTACTTGTTTTGAATCTTAAAAGGGGACTGCCTTGTGGGCCAATAACTGACCTTGGTCAACCTGTTTAGAGAAGGAATTGATAACGAGTGGCATATGGCAGTAGCTAGCGCCACAATTCGACGTAAATATATTTTTGAAGACGGGTATACATATTTAAATGCACTAGGTGAGTTTTCTCTGAATAATTAGGCATAATTACGTACCGAAACCTTGAACGACTGAATTACTGTTGTCTAGGACCACGACTTAAAAACAAGATTGCCATCACATTTGTTGACGACAATGGGATGGTTGAAGCAGGGATTGACGGCGGTGGTTTATTTAAAGAATTCCTTACTGGGTGAGAATTTCTGACGTGCTACGCATAGTTTTTACCGGTTTTCTAGCGGAATTGACGTTAGCATCCAATTTGTAGACTCTCCAAACAAGCCTTTGACATGAATTACGGTTTGATGTGCGAAACCAAAGACCACCTACTGTATCCGTCACCACAGAGTTATGCTACCCAAGGTAAATTACGATATCCGTTACAAGCAGTCAGTCTCCACTAACAGCTGTTATTTATTAGAAGCGCAGTTGCTCCAGTATCAGTTCCTTGGTAGAATTCTTGGAAAAGCGTTGTATGAAGGAGTTCTGGTTGACGTTTCGTTTGCCAAATTCTTTCTTTCAAAATGGCTGGGTCGACAATCGTATCGTGAGTACAGTAGTGATTAGTCGATTTCGTTGCGCAACTATAATAATCAATTTTGCCTTCTAGTGGATGATTTGCCTAGCTTGGATCCAGAACTGTATCAATCATTGATGTTTTTGAAGAATTATACTGGAGATGTAGAAAAGGACCTGACATTGACGTTTACGAAAGACGAAAACGGTGAGATTGTTTGTGTTTAACGATTCGCGTCCAGTACCAACATTACGAATTTTAGAGTTTGGAACGACGAGGTCCATTGAACTGATTCCTGGTGGTGGATCGATACCAGTGACTCGTGACAACCGCATTCGCTACATCTATCTAGTAGCCAATTATTGGTTGAATCAACAGATCGACAAGCAATGTAGAGCCTTCTTCCATGGACTGGTGGACTTGATTGACCCAAGGTGGTTGAAAATGTTCAACCAGGAGGAGCTTCAAATACTGATTGGTGGTGCTTCGATGCCTATTGATTTGAGAGATCTGCAACAACATATTGACTATCAAGGTGGATTCTCAACCGAACATCCTACTATCAAGGCTTTCTGGAAGGTTGTCGATGGCTTCTCTGAAGAAGAGAAACAGTTGCTTCTCAAGTTTGTTACCTCATGTGCACGACCTCCTCTGTTGGGCTTTGGTGCTTTGAGACCTCTGTTATGCATAAGAAATGCTGGAGATGAAGAGGAACGTCTGCGTAAGTGTCCTGTGTTGTCGGGATCGAGCAAAAACGATTTAGTTAAAAGCGGTTTACGTTTTAGCATCTGCTTCGACCTGTGTTAATTTACTCAAGCTACCGGCTTACAAAAGCGCGGAAAAACTCAATCAAAAATTGATATATGCCATCACGTCCAACGCTGGTTTCGACTTGTCGTAAAGCTGTGTAGTATTATTAGTAGTATAGTAGTGCCAGCTGTTGTATATTAATGCAAATAGAAGCTTCGCATTCTGACTCGTAAGTCACGCGGTTTTAGCTCAAGTTCGCGACGTTTGAACGTAATTGGGCCTACTTAACCTTCCTGCTGTTGGACAAAATTTTCAAAAAACATCAATCCAGCTTCTGCAAAGGAAATCAAACCAGTGTAAGTCGAGTTTAAGGCTCTGAAAATGAGACTGGATGTCATTCAATCTCTTCCACAAGTCTGGCTTTCCTGCATTCTCACAAACTGACTTTTTTCCCAAACCCCAGATGAGCGACGAATACATCCTGTTGGGGATGGAGAATCCTTTGCTCGACATCTCTGCTGTAGTAGACGATAAGTTTTTAGCGAAATATGGACTTGGGGCCAATGATGCCATTCTTGCCGAGCAAAAACATATGGGCATCTATGAAGACATGACAAAAACCTTCAAAGTCGAGTACCTCGCTGGCGGGGCAGCTCAAAATACTTTACGTGGTGCCCAATACATGATGCCTGCCAAGTCTACGGTCTATATTGGATGTGTCGGCAAGGACGACGCTGCCCAAATCTTGCAACGCGAAGCTGCAAAGGACGGTCTTCTCACCGACTATCTTGTCGACGAAGCAACTCCAACTGGAAGATGTGCCGTCCTCATCACCACAGCTCATCGATCTCTTGTCACCGACCTGGCTGCTGCAAACAATTATAAAATTGCACATTTAAAGCAGCCTCAAGTTTGGGCACGAGTGGAGAAAGCAAAATATTACTATATTGGTGGATACTTCTTGACTGTCTCGCCAGACTCGGCATTAGCTGTAGCCCAACATGCCGCTGAGAATGGAAAGACCTTCACAATGAACTTGTCAGCTCCCTTCATTCCAAAATTCTTTGGTCAACATATTGATGAGCTCATGCCCTACGTTGATGTACTCTTTGGTATGTTGTTGGTATTTTACTTCTCGCAGTTTCGTTGAATGTTATGTGGCTACCGTTGACTCTGGCGACACCGTTCCAATCTTAAAGGACAACACACGATAAACTAAAAATTCCATTTCGCATCTAGGAAATGAATCCGAAGCAGACGCTTACGCAGATGCCAAGGCCATTGGAACTCATGATGTAGCAGAAATCGCCTTGCATATAGCTGCATTGCCAAAAAAGACTGGCAAACCAAGACTAGTGGTGTTTACACAAGGTATCCATCCTACTGTCGTTGCATTTGAAGGCAAGACATGGACATATCCCATCATTAAAGTTGATTCGTCCAAAATTGTCGACACTAATGGCGCCGGGGACGCGTTCTGTGGTGGCTTCCTCTCTCAGGCAAGTTCATGTAGTTGCCACCGTGAAATTGTCATTGGAATCTAACCAACGAGTTTTGTTCCTAGTTCGTACAAGGAAAATCAATCCCACAAAGGTAAGTAATACGATGTTCTTCAAGTCAGTTCTGGTTGCTTCAAATGTCTGTATTTGCTTTTGCAAGACGTCAATTTGAATTCTCGTTTGTTAGTGTTGCGGGCGGGCTCTACCTCGCTTCGGTTGTGGTGCAAATGTCTGGCCCAACCTACCCAAAAGATGCGCCAGATTTCAAATTTTAAAGGAGATACAAGTGTTAAGAATATGAAACTGCGTAGTTATAAAATAGAATGTCACAATATATGGGTCACAACACAAACTTTTGGATATTTCGCGACCTCGAATGCGCCGCGTTCCACGAATTGAAAGAAATATTTCTGCTCGATCGCTGTCGGTCGTATAATGGGGTGGAACGACGTTTCGTTTATTGCAAATATAATGGTGTCATTGCTTCAATTCGTGAGAATTGTTGCAAACCGTTTAAATTGTCGGGTTACTCACTATTTTTAGACATGAGGATGGTGGCTGGTTTGGTCGGGCTCAGAAAAATAAGATTCAACCCCAAGAATAGCACGGCTGCTTTGAGTTTCGACTAGTGAAATTGGTTGAAATTGGTTAGGACGAAATTTATTTATATTGGTCCCTTCTGATTGGCTGCATTTCAACGGTCGCTTTTCTTTGCAATCAAGACCTCACTTGCATCTTCAAACAAAGCAAGTGCCAAAAGGAGGACAAGTAGGCAGATAACAAGAAGAGCTTAGCCAAAGAATGCCTACCAGTCAACTTTTGGCCCCTCATTTGGGTGGCAGCGACAATGATCGTGAGGCTGTTCAACATAGCTCTGCAGCTGGTCAATACTACCATTACTTGCCTCAACATCATGTACTGCAGGACTATTCAGAGGAGCAGCTGGCTGCCGAAGAAGATCACCATGGAGCCATCCCATTCTACCACCACCAACACTCCTCAGCAGAGATATCGCAGATGCAGGAAGAGCTTGCTGCTCACCACCATCACCAGCAACTATATACTTCAGCAGGCTCGCACATGTATCAAGACCACTCTGGTAAGAGACCGTGTCTTTGTAAAGACCATTTGTCTCTTTGATTCAAAAAAAAATACATTCTATTTCTAACTCGAATACACCATTTCAACCCCAATCAGCCAACATGGATCATCTTCAACACTCTCGTATGCAACAAATAGGTGGATACTCTCTACAATCTGGATCTCGCGCTATGGCTCATAATGGCTCTGCTCCTGTACCCATTGCTAGAAGACATAGCCCCCCAATCGCCATGGTCGATAACTCGGATGTAAACAGTAGACGATCAACCAAAGTAGACTTGAAGAAACCGTCTCCATCACTCCTCAAACCGTTGGCACCGGGTCAGGCTCCACGACGTATCTACCACTGCACCATTGCAGATTGTCCAAAGACATATGGAACAGGTGCTGGTCTCCGGTACCACTTGAAAACATGGCATAAAACCATATCTCCTCGTGTCGCCAAACAGCTTATGAAGCCAGCCAACTACCGTTGCACCAAGTGTGCTAAAGCCTACTCGTCAGCCGCAGGTCTGCGATATCACAACAAAAACACTCTCCACACCCCAGAACAAATCGCCCAAGCCGCCGCAGAAGCTGCTACGTTGGCTGAATATGTCGCTCGAACGCAGGCTGCCGCTGCTGCTCTCGGCTCGTTGGAAACTGACAGTGTACACTCTTCGCCTGAACTGGCCAGCTACTCCACATCGGATGAAGTCTCGCGTCATAGTGGTGATACTGAATACGATGCTACAGCAGTTGGCTTTGGAATTACTCACGCTCACTATGATGGCCAAGAATACGAAAGTAATGAATACTACACCACAGAAGAAGCTGCTCAATACTATGAAGATCACATGGCTGCTCAGGAACAATCACTTATTGATCAAGATGGCTCACACCACAGGGATGAACATGCAGCTATGTAGTCAATAAAACAGAAGTTATTTAAGTCAAAATAACACTAGCAGTATTAGAAGAAGTAGTAGTAGCATTATGTAGTCGTGTAAAAAACACTGTAGAATATAAAAGCACTTTCGCCTTGTATTATCAATGGTTTTGATAGTCTTTACTCCACGAGCTTTAGTGCTTTAATCAAAGTCGAAGTGAAGGCCTAGTTGGTTGCTGTTACATCACGCACTGACAGTATGTTTCAGTCTTCACACGCTTACATGAGCGAAATGGGGCTAATTAAGCTTCTTTCGTTTTGTTGATTGAATTGCGGCAATCTCAAGTCAACCAAGCAAACGGATCTGCGTGCGAGAAGTTCGCAATGGATACTCTACCAATAGAGGTAACACAGCAAAACTGAACCAGTATAGCATCTCAACTAACATTTCCGAGTCCTACTAGATTTTAACAGAAATTCTATCCAGAGCGGTTGATAGCTACTCTCGAGTTTCTAGGGTTTCAAGGACTTGGAACATCGCAAGCAGAGACGTCAAGAATCTTTTCATTACAGCAAAACGTGGCTGTGATGTCGACGAAATCATATCTTTGTTTCCGTTGCTACAAAGCTTGCAAATCAATCCATCGACGCAACAACCACACGTAGTACATCAAGTAGCAAAAAGCTTTAAAGGCTATCGAAGATTGATGCATATTCAGTGTGCCTCGGATTTCATATTAAATGGATGCTTCAACTGTCCAGAACTCATCAGTCTCGAGATCCCAACTCTGAAAAGACAACACAACAGCACTTCCCTCAATGAACGCATAGAAGAAGATGACGAGCCTTTGGCTGATGAATACGGTTATGCTGCCAGAAGAAACTTGGGCAACATCTTACGATGTGCACCTATGTTGAAACATTTGGTATGACTTACTACGACGTCATCATCAGTTTCGTGAGCATTCTTGACTGTGTTTGGTTAGGTCTTGGAGAATCCCACGTTTTGGTACCGGCCTAGTCCAGTATGTGGACAGGATTCAATTCTGTTTATTTAGATGTGCATCAATTTTTCTTGTCCCAAACCTAGGAGTACAGCTCAAGCCATCTGGTTACTCTAAAATTGAGTGGAATCTGCGCTTGGGCATTCGATCAGCTTATAGATTGGCTTGATCAAGATCATGAAAATCTGCCGGAATTGGAGGTAGAATGGATTTTCGAAGCGCTGTTTTGGTCATCTCGTAGACACTTACACCCTGATGACGTAGGTCTTAAAACTAGACTTGGACCACCTCACTCTGCCTCGGAATACAATCACGGCCATTATCAAAAGCAGCCCCAAGCTCAAGACTCTTAAATTCAAATATGCTGTCTTCGATAAGGACCATATTTTTGACGTCTCGCTGATTTCAACTCTCGAGAGTCTTTCTCTTACTCATTGTGAAGTGCCATTCCCTCCGTTAACAGACAAGCAGCAACCAAACCATTCTCATATGACATTGTGGTTGTGTCAAAAGATTCTTTCTTTAAAACGAATCCACGTAAACCAATGCACCCTGCACGCATTGCCCTCACAGCATATTCTATATAGTGAATTGTCAACAAGCCAACCTCTGCCTTTGAGAAGCCTTAAACTGTTTGAATCTAGCGGTGACTCCAAATGCTCGGCTGACGAGCTCCGACATTTACTGAGTCGCCTCCCGTATCTATCAATTCTAAGATTGGACTCTCCATCGAACTTCTTGCATGATACTATATGGTCTCATAGTGACTTTAGTGGAGTTACACGAATGGAGCTACGTAGCAACAAGGTTTCTGGCACTGACTATGAGGTGGAACGAGTAGAAAGCTGGTCTTCGCTCAAACACGTAAACGACTTGTGCCTGTGGTCACCTCCTACGTTGCCTGATACGCTTATAGTCGGGCAGCAAAACCGACTAACACGTCTCGTACTCAATTATCTTCCTGCCCGCTTTAAATGCGATATAACTTTGCCTCGACTGAAAGTGATGGAGATAAGAAGCTTGGGTAAAACTGCTTCTGCTATAACTTTGGAAGCTGTAAAACACTTGAAGGCGCCTGTATTGACCCATTTGACAATTGAAGCACTTCACACAGACTCGTCTATGCTGCCAATGCAGACTCTGGCCACCTTGGCATCCGATAGTAGATATCTAGTGTCACTTCAAATATGTGGTTTTAGCTTGGAGTTCGGGTCCTTCTCTCTGCTAGTCCATGTATGGCCAACCCTTGAGAGTCTGGAACTAGGAGGGATGAGTGGTATACTCCGATTCGACGATGCAGTCATGGCGGAAGTCAATTCATTTGTATCAGGCCACAGCTTGCTACGTCGACTTCATCTTACTGCCAAAAGTATTATACCTAATAGCTTGGAGCTGGATTTACCGTCAGGATCACACCGCCTTACTAGTATAAACCTGGCCAACAGTAGGTCTGAAACTCTACGACTAGCACACTGGCACCTTAGAGAGGTTTCAATAAGAGTCCCTCATCAAACGCTACGGTTTTGAAACGTACTGTTTGATGGAGGTTGGTGAATTGAATCAAAATCTCGCGAGAAATCCGATAGGATAACTAATAACGACATTTTTATAGATTAACGGACGTCGAGATTGAATTCTTGAAAGCCGCTGTTGCTGCTGCGGTTGTAATAACGCGTTGCTCGCACCATAAATTCAAACGTAGAACATGATAACATTAATAAATCAATTCAATTAATTCAATGTTAGATGTAAAAGTATTAAAAGTAATAATTATCTGTCTGACTACAACACGTGGAACTGGCCCAATAACTCGCCACGTTTATTGGTCAGATGGTGTTGATTGTCTCTTACCTACAGCAAACCACAACAATAACGACAACCTTAACTCGACGAGAGACAAAATGATAAAGACTCCATTGATTGTATTTATTGTACTGGCTGCTACTGCTCATGCCCTCTGGCTGCCATCAAATCACGACAGACAGATCCCCATCATCCACACTATGGCAACCACGACGTTATGCGGCACCGACGACGATATATTCACTGTGGAATCAATCATTCTCACTCCTGATCCACCTGTAAAAGGCCAGAGTCTCGTCATTGAGGCCCGAGGTTATCTCAAGGAAGACGGTATGTGGACATTTTGTAATTTCACAGTTTGCAGAGTATGGTATACGTGACGACAATCAATACAATATATCATCAATTACTTTCAATACTTTCTCAGCTGCATACTTGCTATCTTGGAATATCTGACGGGCTATCTATCTCTAACAAACTTTACCAAAAATTGCTAGTTGTCGCCGGATCCGTGGCTGATGTAAAGGTGAAACTTGGTCTTATCAAGCTGTTCGAGCAACGTCTAGATTTGTGTGAGGAAATCAAACGTATCGATGTTGAATGCCCAATCCTCAAAGGCTATCAAGTGATTGAGCGAACTATCGACCTCCCTAACGAACTCCCTGCGGTACGTAGTCAAGCACGTTGTCTGTACTTCTTTTCAACTGTCTGAATTGCTTCATATCCAATCCATATCAAGGGCAAGTACAACCTCCATTTGAATGCTACCAACGCAGACGATCTACCAATCACCTGCGTCAATGCAGAATTCCGCTTTTAAAGATGGACTGCAGTGCTGTACGTGAAACGATATGCGTTTGGCCTTTGAAATTGTATAAAGGTGATATAAATACGAGCAAGCTTATTCAACCAAAGTTGTTGATCCGTCCTGTTTTCGCGTGGTTCGCAAATGCCAGTCCGTTACAGACGAGATGTTGCATCTTCTTTTTGTTCTGCACAGAGTAAGTACTTCGCAATATTTGAAATTTGATTCAGCCAAACTTTCAGGGTGTGGGTTGTTTCTGACACCTCCAACCTCGGTTTCCCACCAAGCAAACCAGAGTCGACGTGTCAAAAATGCCATCTCGGAGCTTCTCAACGCCTAATCTCGCAGGAAAGGGTGTAACAAAACATTCAACAGGCATCCAAAATTTACATCCCTCGCAGTCACATGGAGGTTATCTGTACAAGGTAGATTCAATTAATGCCGACGATCATAACATGGCACTAAACCACCAGACAATATTAGCAATGTCAATCCAACTCTAAGAGATGGGTGAAGAGGCACTTCCGATGGTACTGAATGCTTTATTGACGAAATTAATGGTTGCTGCTTACGTTGACAACCAAAAGGAGGCACCAATTAACAACGGCAACCATTAATAGGGACGGCAACACATTATCTTACCACCATTCAGCATCTGACAAGTCAGAGTTACGATGGTCCATCAAGGTCAATCAAATAAAGGAAGTATCTGTCTCAAACGAACATGACCACATCGACAACGTGTTTGTGGTTCGATTTCACGGCGGAACCAGTCTGGAATGCTCTGCTAGGTACATGACTAGTCACTTACATATTGGAGCAGTACTTGCTGTTATTTCCCACCCTTCCATTTCTCAACTAAATTTTAATTGCTAGGACCGCCGCAGAAAAGGACTTTTGGATTACACTTCTATCAAGAGCAATCAATGCTGAATGGGTCAGCAATATGAAGAGGTGAAGCTTTTGTGGATAGAAATTATCTCTTAGTTATCGTTTGATACTCCCTCCCACTACTTGCTAACAGCCTGTAAATATCTAGGTGCTTGTCGAAAGGCAGCTTAGCAGCTCAGACCAAAGTTGCACCAGAAGTGCAATCAAACTACCTGTCAGCTCAAGAAGTCTTCAGTCAGTCCAAAGCAACTGGAGGAACTCTACAGCAACGAGCCATCATGGCCATGAATCCCAACGGCAGCGTTCGAGGCACTTTCAATACTAGCCATAGTGTCCGAGGCAAATCCAACGAAAATGTACCCACATCACAGCTGACTCTGTCGCCTGCGACTGGTGACCGAACTTCCGTATATTCCAGCAAATTCAAACAAACCCACGCTCCGATCCCCTTCCATCGAGTAGATTCTTATGATGCATTTGGCTCGACTCAATCCTTGAATGGTCTCCCTGCCTTTCTTGACGAAAGGAGAAAATATGGACCAGATGAACAAAAGGGAAATCGTGCCACTATGCAGGAACGCTATTATAAGACAATGAGAGAGCGAGAACAACCAACGTCTCGGGTCGCATTTTCTTCCAGCAGTACATTTGGTGCCAAAAGTGGGACAGCATTACTCGCACAGAACTACCAAGCTGAACCGCTCCGACCCATGTCCACCGTATCCACCATCTATTCTGATCCTAAACGTTCTGAATCACCCAAACCAGCTGTAAAAGCTCTTCCTCATGCAATATCACGAGAATGGGCTCCAGCCACTGGTTTTGATTCTCTTCTACACAGCCAGTCAAATCAATCCATTGAAATACCAGCTCCCACCATCACACCGCTATCAAGTATATCCCTTGTTTCTGACGTATCACAACGACCCAGTCACACAATTGTACAGCGACCCAGTCAGACAGTTATACAGACAGAAGCATCACCTCCAGCACCAGCATCGCAAGATGCAAACAGCCCAGTCAAAAATCAGATTCAAAGCTTTGAGATCGCCAAGCAATCAGTGGCACAAACCAACACACTAGGTAGACCCCCAAGACTGAACACTCAGGCTGATAGTGTCAATCGAGGTAGCTTGTTATCCAGTGCTGCAACGATAGTTGCATCAGGAAACACTTCGTCAAAGGGTCACATCCTTGAGCTTTCACAAAAGCAGCAAGCAGTACAATCTCAAGGATCGTCACCAGAAACTCTGCATTTAGCTGATAGTGCCCATCCAGAACAGACACCGTCGCCTGAAAAGCTGCCATCATTATCTCGATCTAAACTCCCTATAAGAACACCGTTAAACGTTGAAAACGACATCATCATACCAATGCATGTATTGACTCAGCACTTGTCCAATCGCTCCGGCTTGTCTCTGGCCCTTCACAAGAAACAAACAATGCAAGTAGGGGTCGATTTGGTCGCAGCATGCATGAGTTTGCAAGAGCAAAGTCAGCGTCAAGCAACCACTATCTCTCAGAAGAAAGCAAGTTTAGAATTGAACCAGGTCAATAAGGAAATCGCTCTGGGACTAAAGAATTACGTTGCAGCACTGGATGTTTTGCGATCGGCTCTTGCCAAGGAAAACAAAGCATGGAACGGAACAATGCAGGGCACAGAGGGAGAAAAACTCATTAAAGCTTTGGTTAAGTTAGGCCTACATGTCGCCGCACGCACAGATTCGTGATCCTTTACAATAAAAGCCCAGTCTTTTTTTCTGTTTGCTTATGAATATATAATTGATGTTGAAACTGCAAAATTGATGGGAGGTTCAAGTTATTGTAAGATGAGTTGAGCTTCACTGGACTCGCAGCGAATCGTGGTATGTTGACGCTACCTGCAGAACAAGCCAGATGCCTTGTTGCTCAGTTTGGTAACTTTGTTTGTCAGAAAGCCACATTTGTCGGAGTAGCTTCGTGGTGGAACCACACGTCTCTCGACTTTGAGGAGTTGGATGCCACCGAGATTTTTACAAGACTGTTGATTTTTTATTCGATTCAAGTTTCAATCGAGTGCTTATTTGCTTAAAGCTCGGAGATGATACTCGTCCGGTGGGAGCATTTTTCTCACATCGTGTCGACTTGTGCCGTTCTGCTTATTGAAAGTGCAGACAAGAGTGGTGCAACACGACTGCTCGGCTCGTACCTTTGTTATGACGCATACTACAGTGCGAGTTGGAAAGGCCATCGGGGCTGTGTCAATGACGCTGCTGGTCATACGGACAAGAATCCATTCCCGACGTTCATTGTGGAGGTGTTCCATACGAAAAGTGTTTCAACTCCTCGTTGGTGTAATCTTCTGACGTTGTAGCACCATAAACTGCTAATGCTGGAGTATCTGATCCTACATCACTTCAACTCCACCTTGCAATATCACTACTAAGACAAAAGAAGACCCACAGCAAGCGTTACCCGAGGCTATAGTAGTTATGAGTGACAATCATGCATTAGTATGGTTGTGAAAATTGCATTATGAGACGCAGTGCACAGTTTTGACATCTGCAGTTTGTGACCTTGTTGATAGTGGGCAATTGCAACTGGCACCATCCATATTTACTTGCCAAAAATCGTGATCATAGAGATCCAGAGCGGATAGAATAAGTAATCGGACAGTAGCAAGTGGCGTGACATAGCGTCCAAAATAATGTGACCATATTCACCAGAACGTGACAAAATTTTCAGCACCATTATTGAAACTGGAATGCCGAGGGCTGACTGATCTTCAGATCTGACATCCACACAACAGAAGAAAGCCAGCAGGTACACATAGAGTTTAATATTTACAATCTGCAAGAGTACAATTAGTGGTTGATTGACACATAATCTTGTTCTTATAGCTTTACACAGATGCCTTGCTGCTCCCGTGAATACCTCTGGTGGAATGATACTATGTTGTTGAAGGACACTGGCTTGCATCGTACACTGTGTCAGCATTAACATCAGATCTATTTCCCATTCAGTGTCTTGATTATGTCTGTCGAATAGTCTCCAAAAGATGGTAGGGGTGTAGGGGGTACGGAAAGGGGGGTAGGGTGTGGGGAAGGAGAAGGAGATACATATAGCGGGGGAGGGGTATTTTGGTCTA
>NW_022158445.1:0-22003 GCF_006535985.1 Synchytrium microbalum | reverse complement strand
TCCCCAACCCGACAGTATCGCCCATATACCCAGTAGCCTTATAGTACTGAGCCCGAAGGTTGTTGACGCCGAGATACAACGACACCTTTACACTGTGGATATACAGACCAAATACGTAGCACGTCTCATTTGGAGCAAGGTTCTTAAAGATAAGAAGACGGTACAGGCTACATTTCTACAGATGATGTCAACAAGTGATGTAGTGGGTCATGTCAAAGGTGGTTTCTTTGATGTAAGAGCACTTGGTAGTCGCCAGCATTCTTGCAAGAGTTGGTCATTCAATTTCTAAACTAGCTCGCTGCACACATCGTTTTCATGAACGAAGACAAGCCGCTCAACATTCCTTGTCGTGACCTAAAGTACCCTGCTGAAGGAACCTTGATTCCATGTGGGCTACAGTCTGTCGAGTTCAAAGACGCCGAGGATTTAAAAGGCCAATTAGCAGAAAAATCCAATTCTGCGTCTACTGGCATATATTGCAAACCCATGAGCCCCAGCTTCCCAACCATAGACAGCTTTATATATATCAGTGAAAGCAATTCGGTTATCATGCTTCTGATTACGGTGTCAGCAACTCACGCTGTCAATCCCTCTGGTCTTGATCTCATCTGTACAATAATCCAACAAGCATTCCAACCCTCACTCCCACAGACGTATATCCTAGTATTCGTTTGTCCAGGTCATGCCTACAACGGTACGATTATCAAGTCTGCACAAATTGTAAACGGAAGTGGATGGAAAAGGTGGGCTTCTATGAGGCAATATGTCTTGGAACTGCCCAAACTCGAAGTATTTGAGTAGTAAGTGAAGGGAAAGCCGTGAATATTTCTCTGGATGCTGTGGTGACGGTGTTTTTGCGTGTAGGAATGATGTACATGTCAATTTGCATGTAATATTATATTTTCAACCTATTCAATCAGTTATATGTTATACCATCGATGCTAGCGACTAGCGATACTCCACAATCCTTCTAGCAAGTGATTTGCAACTGTCACGCACCCGTTGAAAATGGTTTGACGTGCAAGTGTTTGGTGAGTGGTTAGTAATTGAATACAATTATTATATTATTTCTATTTGTTGGGATCTTGCGCCATTTGATTGCATTTTGCCTTGTCGAGTTATCAGCAATTTTCAGCAAAAACGCCAACAAACAAGGCTACGTAAAGAAGCGAGAGACCTAGTGTTATATAAGCAATCACAGCCTATTCTACAAAATGCCAGACGCACACGCTATAGCGGTATGCAATCTAATCGCTCTTACCTGTTTTTGCAACATCATTAACCAATCCATATACAATACATCATATATCTTATCTACTAGACATTTGCCAATCGAAACAATAAGAAAGAAGAAGAACAATGTATCATCCTTTGATGACGAACCCACCACATCAGCTACGTCTCAAGACATTCCATCCGCTGATATAAAACCAAAGAAGAAGAAGAAGAGCACTGCTACTGACGACACTCCAGCTGCTGAAGATGCTACACCTACCACCGCCGATGATGAGTTCGCGGGGCTTAAAGAAAAGTCAAAGAAACCGAAAGCGGATGCTGTAACTACTGCTGATGGTGAAGCTGTTGCGTGTGAGGCTGCAGCGGCTGCTGATGACTTTTCGGGGTTGAAGAAGAAGGTCAAGGTATGTATTGGTGTTGAAGGGTGGTTGCACTGATGAAAAAATAGGACACAGATACACACTATCTTTTACCACTAACAACCAACCATCCTCCCTCAACCTCACCAGTACTCTTTACACATAGGCCGAAGAAGCCACTGACCTCCAACCGACGCTACCCCAGCAGACGACTTTGACTTTGGAAAGAAAAAAGAAGAAGGAACGTCCTGATATCAGGGACTTTGAAAAACAGGAAGAAGAAGAAGCCCCTGATCATGGAGACGGTGGCGCGCATGCTGCCGATGACAACCAATGGTTTACGTTGCCGGTGATGCATCCGCTGATGTAGATGATGATGGCAGTGCGGAAGAAATACAAATCGGTGAAGCTCCTGCTGAGGATCGAGTATATTGAAGGATGTGCGCGAGACATGGCTGGTTTCTGATAGGGATAATTCGTATCATGAGGTGGGTGCTGCGTATTGATACGATTTATTCGGTGTTTTTTGGGGCTGTGGGTGAAGGCACAAAAAAGCCGCCAGCGTCATTGGACTTATTGCTCACCACGCAATTCTGTGTCACTCATATCATCGGTACTTCTGAATTATATGTCTGACGCTCACTCTCAATTAGCTACTATCACGAGTTTTTCGAATCATTCGACAAAACAATCCCTGAATTGGCTAGTGAAAAGAGATACACTATTGCAAGAGAAGGAACGACAAATGCTCCTTTCGCCAATGTCGCTGATGTTGCAAGGAGGTAACCATCAAGAAACTACATTTACTACCTTTTCTCTATATCTGTTGTCTTGGCGTTACCAACCATGACGAGAAGAAGGGGTGAAGAGTTTTTGTTGACGAAGAAATATCACGTGACCAGCGGTCTTGTTAATTATCGTCGAACTGCATGACAACATATCTTATATTCTGCCAGTGCTGACAGTATTTTTGCTTCGTTATAGGATGCGTCGCACTCCTGATCACCTTGTACAATATCTATTTGCTGAATTGGGTACAACTGGATCTGTCGATGGTCAAGAACGTTTGGTCATCAAGGGCAAATTCGTGCAAAAGCAGACTGAACCCGTCTTGACGAGATATATTGGTACGTGATCGTGCTTTAGCTTTGCGGTTGATAGTGTTTTTGGCTGGTTGGTTTTGTTGTTGAGGTGGATGTCATTGACGGCGACAGAAAGAGCGCAGTCGAATACGTAGTATGCAGGAATTGCAAGTCAGCCGACACGAATCTAAGTAAAGACAAGCGTCCCTTCCGTTTTGAAGTGTCAAGTATGTGGTTCTACTCGATGTGTTTCTGCCATTAAAACGAGGTTTGTCGCTCAAACCGGAAAGAGAGCTGGTCAAAGTGTCGGAATGATCATCAGATGGTGGCCGTGCGAGAATGGCAGTTGGATGTACTCATTCGTAATATATTTCGTTTTTTGCCAGCTAGATGCGAGTTTATTAAGTGTATGTTATTTATACGTGTGCTGATGAAGCTTTGGAAGAATACAATGCTATCATGCTGTTTATTAAGTGTATGTAATTCACACGTGTCCTGATGACGCTTTGGAAGCATGACAATACTAGCAGGCTAGGACACACCTAACTGTTGAGAGCCTTTGTGATGGTATGCAGTCTCGCGATTGAATTGACAATGCTGTTACTACTGCTTTCCTATGTAAAGGACGTGACGATCAGAGTATGTCGATGATCAAACACATCAAGTCAACCGACAACACGCTTGTTCAATATACACTCAAACACACATCATACCTTTCCAGTGGCACATAGAGCAGACAACGTTGCAGCGAGTGCAGCATTTTTATCCAGCTTGTTTGTCAGATCAGTAGCAATCCTGATCTTTTCAGTAGCCAATTGTTGGGCTTCATCCTTGAGACAGTCCAGTTCCATAGTGATCTTGTTCATTCTGTCTACTATATCCATTGGAGTATGTCCACTGCTATCACTGCTAGTATATGATTTGATCAAGTCGGCTTCGACACTTGATTTAGATCGTTCCAGGTCGGATATGCATGAATTCAATGACTGCCTCAAGTTCCGAATGGCTTCATCTACTCCTGGTTCACTCATGGCTACTTATATGAGCTGTATGCTACTACTTGATGCCGTCGAGAGTTGAATGTGAGAACGAGCGTGCGAGCGTGATGTCAATAGTCATATAGTTTCGTGTTATTCTTGTTACGCGTAATTTACTCGAATTTAATGACTTGATTATTTGCATACACGTCCAACTGCGTCGCTGCCACGACTCTTTCCCTGTTCACATCTCCAACGACACAGAATATAGGTCTGACATTCTTAGAGCGACACTAGCATCAAATACATCATTATATATCATATACTTACAGTAAAGGATGAGTGATCCAGCTGCCATATGGAAGAAGGCAAAGGTATGGTGCGAAACTTTGCTTTTGAACTCTGTTTATGCTGCTAACTCGACGCTCTTTATTATCAGGTCGCAGAAATCAAGGTACAACCTGCATTACATACTATACGCATTTTACTATAGAGCTACCTTCCTCTATGCTCTCTCTGATGCTGCAAGTCCTAACATTTGCACATTCATCCAACTCACAGGCCGAATTGACAAAACGTGGTCTCCCCGCTGACGGAAAGAAGGAGGACATACTACAACGACTACTCGCTGCATTGGACCAACCAAAGACTGTCATCTCATCGCCACCAACTGCAGTATCTGCAAAAGCATCTCCTGCACTCAAGCCAGCTACTCTTCCTACCACTGGAACGTCGCCAGGTATGTGGAACTGTGATGATTTTACATGGGCCTTTTCGGTGTAGTGTTTGTCTCTATCGTTCTCTTTTTTCGTCCCTTCTTGCCCATGCATCACTTATTACATCCTCACAGACAATCCAATATGACCTAGCACCGACAACTCCAGCAGCAACAGCCTCAACAGTCGTCAAACCAGCCATGGCACCCACTACTATAAAACCACCATCATCAGCCACAACCGCTGCTACTACGACACCGTCAACAACAGCACCTCCAGCTATAGTAATCAACAGCACATCACCAGAACCACCTGCAGTCAATCACAAAATAATCGAAATAGCTGCCCCCGTAGCCGAAACTGAAGAAGAAAGACAACGCAAACGAGCTGCCAGATTCCAAATGCATGCTCCAAATCCAAATATCGCAAGCGGGTCCATCCAAGCTGTAAGCAGCATGTCGGAAGCTGAAAAAATTGAAGCTAGAAAGAAACGATTTGTCAATGAAATGGCTGGGTCATCTCCTTCTTCTGCCGCATCGCCTGCTGCTGTCCCAAACAAGCCGATTATTGTAAAGACTGACAAGAATGGGCCTGCAATTGCTGTAAGTATTGTCGAGAGTGCAGACAGGAGTGTGTTAAACCATCGATTTGTATCACGAATCCTGGTTTGCCCTTGTTTTCAAAGAAAGAGAAATCCCCTGGTCACAACTTTGTTCTTCTCTCTTTCTTGTTAGTTGGATGCAGAAACGTTGAAAAGGCGTGCAGAAAAATTCGGATCATTGGTGACTCCCGATGCTGAAAAACAATTGAGAGATTTGGAAGAAGCAGAAAAGAAAAAGAGAAGGGCTGAAAGATTTGCCACAGACGAGCAGGTATGTTGTCGCATTAGTCCGCTCTTTTTGCTCTATTATTAGAATCGAATAGACCAACATCATCTTATTACATTCTCTTCGCATATTAGCTGGAAAGTGCTACCAAAAAGCTCAAATCCTAGGAATTGCTTCTACGTTTAGCTGATGGATGGGAAGGATTTTTGCTATCTTCCTCTCAATATGCACAAAGTATAGAAAGGTAGAAATATTCGCAACTAACTTCAAAACCAGAAAAGCAAATTTTTATTAGGAGACTCTTATTGTGTGCTGTGTAGTGATGTGATGTGTAAAGGCTCGGTGCAACCAACTTGTAAAAGAGACCGGAATGATTTATTTTTCCCTTTTTTGTACGTGAACAAAGAATGAAAAATGCATTGCCAAATTACACACTTTTTGTTTTTGGGAAAGTTTCTTGTTTTTATTCAGATAAATTTACAGCGGTGAGGTCGACCTTTGTTGAGAAGGTGTTCAAGAGAATGAAATTGAGAGGAATGTGGATTTGTTGTGAGATTTACAAGGGAGGAGACCAAAAACGAGGGTCGTACACATGTATTTTGGCTCTTCCAAACACTACAACAACGATTACACACCGTCCAACGAGTTCCATATAAAGCAATCTCAAAGCACGTCGTCCTTGTTTTCATTCTACCACATGAGTCATATCTCGTGTTTGATTTTTTTGCATCTTCCTGCGACCTCTGTTTCACGCCATCTCGTGTTCAAACAAACCCTCCTTGTAGACCTGTCAGAAATACTTTCGTGAGTTTGATGAATGAGTGCATAAAACATTTTGGTAAGTATTGTCGAATGAGCGTTCGTAGTAGGAAGTCTGATTCATAAACGTTTCTCTTCAGAGACTGGTCTTGCAAGACTTGTTGGTGCGAAGGCTTTTTATTTTCCTGATTTCTATGTGAACAAAGAATCACTAATGCATGCCAAAGTACTCTCTTTGTTTCCGTCTTTGCTTTTATTCTGATGCCCTTACAGCCTTCGGGTTGGTCATTGTCGAGATAATGTCTATAAGAAAAACAAAAAAAGGCATAAGTCACTGGTAACATGGTCAACGACGATGAGGGAAAATGTGGTTCTCATAATAAAGCTAGTTCCCAAACCAGCGAAATCACATACCATCAAACTTGTTTGAATGGCGTATAAACCAATCTCCCACACGTCGTCCCTGTTTGCTTTCAACAACATGGATCATATCCTAATAAGAAAAAGAGAGAAAAATTGTCAGTGACTTCCTGCATCAATGACAGTGGCAGAGAATTAGACCAAAAAGCAGACAAACACGATCTGATGTCTCGAAGCTGTCACCGACTAAACTTCATACCTGATTGATATACAAATCCAAATCAGAAGTAGGTCCATACTCTCCATCAAGCACACGGCCACTCTCCCACTTTCGTTGTCGAGTCTTGTGTTTAAAAGTCAGGATCTGGGTACGCAATTCTTCACTTGGTACATCCAAGAAGGTGGCTAGCTTGTCTACTCCCAGGGACGTATACAGCTTCAAGTAGGATCGAATGGTCGAAATGGATAATTGTTGGCGCACTTCGGATAGGAAGATGCGTGTTTGTAGTTGTGTTGGGAGCTGTTATTAAAAAAAGGTGAGATTTCAGGCCGTGACAGCGCTAAAAGGTCTCGCTTTTTGCTCATCGAGGTTGGAACGACAAAAATAATCGAGACACGATAAACGAGCAACTCTTCAACGCACCTGAGCACTGTTTGTAGGCACATCATAACTTGGAGCAACAGGTGAAACAAACTTAGGGCAAGCGAAATTGAAGAGTTCTTCAAATACTGCCATCGCTGATTCTTCATTTCGTTGCATTTTGGTGAGATCTTCACCGCGCTTTTCTCGCATGAGGGTATGAACCTAAGTGTCCAAAAAAGTATGTAAGCTGTAGATGGATTATCCTAGATGATTTCTTTTTTGCCTTTGAAGACAACAGACTTTGGAAACATACATTCTCATCCAATCTTTGAGGACATAATGCCACACACATGGCGAGCATAGCATACATCTGTTCACTCTTTTTGGTAATCTAAAGAGATAGTCGGGGCAAAAAACTTGAACAAGCTTGTCCTGGGTAATGACAAATGCAAATAACAACCCATCATCTCACAACATACCGCATCATACTGATACGACCTAGAGTGATACTGCTTAGTTCGGGAGATGAAGAGCAAGATATGAGCAAATGTCTTGATGGCATCCGAGTATCTCCTCATCATCATATACGCAAATCCGATGTAATAGTAGGTGGTGACATGGCATGCAGTAATACGAGCAAACAACCCCTTCTTGTTGAGCTCGATATTATCCATGGTCTTCAAAGCGAGGACATAATCGCCTAGTAGACAGTGGACTCGTAGTAATCCAACGATGGAAAAGTAGCCTAGCATTCTGTAAAGGGTTTTGGATCCGTATTCACCAGCGACGGCTCTACAAGACGGTATGACAAGGGTGAGAAAGGAGGAGACTCAAAGACTATCGCAGAAAAGGGGAAAAGAGCCCGGGAAGTGCCTTATTAGCAAGTACTTACGCAACATCACCACCATTCTTGGTCACATATAGTTGCTCATTGATTCTTGACTTTTGAATCAAAGAGTATAAAACATTTAATACATTGTACACACTCCAGACCTGATTTAGTGGATGTTCGAGTTAGTCAAAAAAAAGTTACCGCTTAGCCTCCCAATCAGTGTTCTTGCTTACATCAGTCCTCTCCTTTAATAATTCAATCTCCTGATCAGTCTTGCTCTTGACTTTACTTCGATAGTTGCAGAATGATTGGAATTGATAGATGAATTCATCGATTATATCCCACAACCATTGGTTGGGTAATTCGAGATCTGATGGTCCATCCGACAAGTCTATAATTGGGCGTGTCAATATGACTTTTTTTGGTTGAAGTTAAAAACATTGACCGTGCTTAGGATGTAGTTGAAGAGATCGCAATAGTTGACATAGGAGTTGATTCTGTCGTCCAGAGTTGGACTTAATCTCGCGTATACGTGTCTAAAGTACAATTCTCGGTAGAGTATCAAGAATGCAGTATCTAGTACAGAGAAAGTGGTGAGAGGTAAGCTTTCAGCATTCTACTGAAACCACGTTGCCTTTTGCATGTCTCTGTTCAACTCTCAATACCACCATCCGTTCTTAACACATACCGTCTTTTACGAATTCAGCGACGACTTGAGGATCAGGCCATCTCGATTTGTTTGAATAAAACATTTCGGTGAGTTTGTTGAATGAGTTTTCGTAGATGGAGTGTAGTTCATAGACGTTCCTTTCCGCGACCTTGTTTTGAAAGTAGACGAGGAAATTACGAATGACATCAGGTACGACTTCTTGGTGGTATTCCTGATTGGAGGATGCAGCTCCTCGGGAATCTGGTCGAGCTTGAGCAGCAGCTAAAATGTGATGTTTGGTTAGAGCGATGCCCAAGAGAAAAAAAGATCAAGAGAGACAGAGATATAGAGCTTCAAGGAGCCATGCATTCATCAGGATATTAGATTGTAAGAAAAACACTATTTACGAACTAAATGCATGTCTTTCATACCTTGAGGTTGATGTGATGAGACTTCACCTTCAGCTTCAGTGACGAATCTGTCAGCTCCAAACTGTAATGGAATCTCGACATCATCGGCTATATCATCTTCATATGTAGCCATCTTTGCTACTCTATATATTCAGTTTGCTTAGAGCGAACGGTCTGTTTTTATGTTTTTTTCTTCTTCGTGAACAGGATGCAGTTTACAATTGAGGCATTTCGAGCTAATACGAAGATTAGAGCCCTCCATTACGCGTCAAAAGGCAGTAATAATTCATTCTTGATAGCAACTATACGTGAAACACGTGTGATCTTGTGTGTTGTTTCATGGACATGAGTGTTTCTCAGTCAATTTCATTTTTACGGCAGGAGAACACGTTCCTTTCTGATTGGCATAATTGAATGAGCATAGTAAGTCCGTTGCAGAACTGCTGCACCTCGCAAACTTCACAGGAAACCTGCACCGCGTCATCGAGCTAAATCATTAAAACAAACAGCACCAACTCCATGGCAACAATGAACGAAGAGGAAGACGACCAAGACTTCTATGATGGACCGCCACAGGCTGGACAAGCTGGATTGACTCCTGATAGATCAAATGCTGTCTCGACTTGGTGAGTTCATCAAACCGCGTACTGTATTGCTCGACTTTGTGCTCTGTTGTTGTCATGTTTTGGAGAAAGATCGGCACCGCAAGCTATTCATTGCAGTATTATGATTCATATATTCCTATTGGCCCCTCTGAAATTGACCTGTGGCTAACGCCTCTTCTCTGAAAACGCTAATTGAGGCTTCTGCAAAATTACGAGATCCTCGACAACTCCACTCTACCACGACAACAGATATACGATCACTACACTGCCAGCTGCCAAGAAAGATCTCTACTCGCCGTGAACTCGGCTACCTTTGGCAAGGTCATACGGACAGTCTTCCCGACACTGAAAACAAGAAGGCTAGGAACTCGTGGAGCTAGCAGATACCACTACTGTGGAATAGTTATGAAGCAAACTCCTGGATTACATATATCCCATCCGCAACCTGCTGAGCCATACAACACCAACAATATCAACAATACCACCAACAGCAACAACACCACTACTCAACTACAACAGCCTCCTCTACCACAATACGCTGGAGAGTTCTCGAGTCTAGTAGAATCCGTCGTTATACCGGATCGTGTAGATGCTGACAGTTTACGAACGTTCCTCGATGACTACCGAGAGCACTGCTCTGCCATTCTTCAATACGCTCGCGCTGCCCAGTTTCCAGAAGTAGTATCAACTTCTTCTTGTTCGCTGCTTGTTATAACCATACCAAACCTCTTCTCCTAACACCTAGATTGACAAGTCCATGACCGAATTCTGGCAAGGACTACCAATCATGGGCAAAGAATTGACACTAGTCCCGGAGGTCATGGATTGCATCTACAAATATGACTCGTTTCTTTACGATGTGAGTTATCGTCGCCTGTTACGATTGAGAACGTCTGCAAGACTGGAAGATTAATGCTTTTGAATATGTCAGACCCTGATGAATGTGCTATTACCGACATCAACAGAACCCATGCCTGTCGAAACAATCCAGTCACTTCGCTTGTTTGCTAAGAATCTCGAGCCATGGATATCGAAAAGCTTGTTGGGATATCCAGAACCTCTCATCAAGAGACGAATTGAAGGTAAAAACGAGACTTCAATCAAGTCTATACACGTTTACACATTTGCTCACTCATGCAATAGTACACTCGAATAACATCTAGTATCTTTATCTATAGTTGCCAAGGTGTTCGTACAGCAGCTTCGTCGTCATACCACATTGAATCATCTCTCACAAGCTGTAGCGAGCCTACTCGAAAACCGAGAACACATGAACCAAATGCTCGCAGATTGGAATCGAGTGGATGTTGGAAGTATTGTTGATTCAGCTGCTTGGGTTTCTGACTGTAAACGTGCTGAGGTCTCAAGAATGCGTAGGTTTCATTTGGCATCGCCATAAGTTGGATTTTTTTTGTCAGAGATGGCGATGTGCCAACAAGGACGAAAGAGCATGCCGTCTCACGAAACCTCAAACATAGTTGAAGCGGATGTCAGAACGCTCCTTGAGAATGCCAGACGAGTTGAGGCGTGGTATGAATGGGTTGAATCCATACTGTCCAAGTTTGCCGATGTACGTAACTTCTCGACTATCAGTCTTCTCATTACAATGGGAATCAGCCAAGTTACCAACGTCTTTTTCTCGTTAGGGTGCTGCTTCAGAGCAATTCTTGGCCAGTTCACGCCAACTCATCATGAAGTGGAGTCTGTACAGCTCGCTTGTCATGAAGGATATGACTTTACGAGGCACATCCACATTTGAAAGCTTCAACACTTTCAAATTGCTGCTTGAGGAATATCTCTTTTATGTTGTCGAGAGGAGGTTTTCACAACTAGACTCGTGATTTCAAGAGTTGGCGTTTGCATATGCATTGACAATCAAGGTTGTCGTCTAACTTAAAATACACCACATCACTATTTGCAACATTTTGGTATGTCTGCTGTGAGGCTATCTAATTGAACTTGGAATGAAACGGGAGCAAATGCAATGTAGATTTGTTGCTTCAAACTCGTCGCGACGTGATGCTTCAAACATGTTAGAGAACATAACCGCAGCCAGTCGAAAGAATCAACACTTCCAGGTCACAGGTTGACAGATATTTATTGGATGATTTCGAAAGGAAATATTTACAACTAGACTCGTGAATTTCAAAAAGGCTGGTTCACATATTCAATGAAACCACAACTCGACGACAAAAGCGATCTGCAATGTTGAAAATAGATTTGAAGCACCCTGGTGTCTAATTTACTGAGCGAAAAGGGAGCCCTGGCAAAAAGGCAATGTTGCGTCGAAGACCCGATGACATCAACTAGTACAGCTAGTTTAGCTTACGAAAACTCCGGTAACGCACACCGGACAAGGGGGCAGAAAGCTTCGAGAGACATGTGGCGCCGGTTCCACTCGAACTGTGCGGTTTTTGTCAACTTTTTCTTTCTGGTGATTGCTGCACTCTCCAAAACAGTATGGATTTGAAACGCCGTTCCTGCGTGCCATAATTAAGGAAGGTAACATCGACGCGGGTGCAGCTGCTGCTGGACATTGAACCACAAAAAGTGGTGTGGAAGCGGTTTGTGGTGGGTGTCAGGACGTTCCTTCGTATTTCCGACGTGTCAAAAAAGCCAAACTCCGGCGGGGTTGAGCCCAGAGCTTGTTGTTTGGTCCAGTGAGGTGTAAACTTTACAGGTCGTGTATATTTTCTCCCTTCAATCTATCCAAAGTCACTAAGCATGGAACAGGAAGTTAGAGTGCTCCATAATCATTCTTTGTGTAGTTCACGCCAACTTAGCACAAGGTGCCGTTCTCTGTGGTGTAGCTCATTGGTCATGAAGGACTGTTACGAGATTTTTGCAACATTCAAATGTTCCAATAGTTTCAGATCACTGTTTGAAGACCATGTTGGAAGGAGATTTGGACAGCTGGACTTGTATTGTCATAAATTGGGTGTGTTGATCAGCAGCTGATGTGCCCAACACTTCACGACGTGATTGTTTCATGAAAGGAGCGAAATATAGTAATTTCATATACAAATCGTCCTTACAATCACGTAGCCAGGCTCCTCTTTGGTAGTAAAACTCACTTTTTGCAGCTCACTATTTCTAGTTCTGTTGACAACCCTGTAGAATCCATAAGCCCATTGGTTGACCGATAAGGAAGGCTAACGATGGGATCCAGATACGTTACCCAGAAGCCAGAGAATGCTCTGAAGAGAGCTGAAGGTAAGCTCGCCCCAGTTTAAATCGGCATTTCACCGTGAAAGCTTGAGAATTGCAAAAGCATCCCATCCATCCATCATGTTTTGGAATAGAAACACATAATGAATAATGTAGGATATCAATTCTAACATATATGTAATCATATCTAGAATTGATTGCTGTAGGCCAAAATGGATCTGCATTGCAACTGTTGCATGAAATTGTATTGTCGAGACGTTCCAGGTCGACTGCAATCGCATCATTGGAACCGATCATGCTCAAATTTATAGAGCTATGTGTGCAAATGCGGAAAGGAAAGACCGCTAAAGAGGGTTTGCATCAGTATAAGAATATTCAGCAGAATAACAATATCACCACTATTGAGGTAAGGTGGTGTTGTGATACTCTCTTCCCAAGGAGAGCTTAAAGAAGACAGATATTCATTCGGTATTATCTCTAGGTTGTCATCAAGAAATTCATTGACCTCTCTGAGCAGAAAGTCGCAGACGCTCAAGCCAAAGCAGATAAAATAGCTCTAGATTCTATTGATGACTTGGAAGCTACCGAAACTCCCGAATCAATTATATTGAGTACCGTGTCGGGTGAAGCTAGCAAAGATCGTACAGATAGAGAAGTAGTTACTCCTTGGTTAAAGTTCCTTTGGGAAGCTTACCGTACAGCTTTGGATATTCTCAGGAATAATGCTAGATTAGAGACACTCTACCAGGTATGCTCCGGCAATGCGTCTCAATCGTTTTGGTCTCAGCCAATCTAATTTTTGCAAACAATTAACAGATTGTGGCAACGCAAGCATTTGGCTTTTGTCTCAAATATACCCGTAAAACTGAATTCCGAAGATTATGTGACTTGCTCCGTCAGCACTTGGCAACAGCAGCCAAGTACGCTCATCAACCACACTCAATCAATTTGAGCGACCCCGACACCTTACAACGTCATCTCGATACACGATTCATACAATTATCAGCTGCCACCGATCTAGAATTATGGCAAGAAGGATTTAGATCTATCGAAGACATTTATAACTTGTTATCAATGTCTAAAAAAGCACCTAGATCATTCATGATGGCAAATTATTATGAAAAGCTGGCCAGAATCTTGCTTGTTGGTGAAAATTATCTCTTCCATGCTGCCGCTTGGAACCGATATTATGCTATCGCTAGACAAAACAGAAACTTGTCGGAAGATGAACATGATCGTATGGCTAGTATGGTATTGCTATCTGCTCTCTCTATTCCGATTATTCAAACTGGACGATCAAAGGGTGGGTCTGAAGAAGCTGAAAACAAGGAGAAGGCTCAACGATTAGCTAATTTGTTGAGAGCTCCTCGCCCTCCTACTCGTGAGATACTGTTACGTGACGCTGTAAGTTCTGGCGAACAGTTGTGTGTTTTTTTTCCCTCCTTTCTTCTGATATCCGTCTTACACTGTTAAAAAATCCTTCAGCTCGCCAAGACCGTGTTGGCTCGTGTAAAGCCTGAATTACGAGAACTGTATGATATTCTCGAAGTTCAATTCCACCCACTGTCGATTTGTAAAAAGATTGCTCCCATCATGCAGCAACTACAAGCAAATCCTGACTTTGCCAAATATGTCAGACCCATCCATCAAATCATCTTGACTCGATTGTTGCAACAGGTGAGTTGTTACTGATGGTCGACTGAAGCCATTGAAACATCACTCCCAGCGTAGGATTTTTTTGGGGTTTCCCGAAATAAAAGTCTCACTCTTTTTTCAACAAAATTTTAGTTATCACAAGTATATACCACCATCAAAATCGAATCGGTGCTGAAACTAGCAGCCTTCCCAGAACCATACAATCTCGACATCCACAAGATTGAAAAGTTTATCATGAATGGATGTAAAAAGGGTGAACTCTCTATACGTATTGACCATCGAAACAAGTCATTAACATTTGAGTCTGACTTGTTTATGACTTCGAAATCAACTGGAGTTGATGGTCCAAAACTCTCTACTCTATCAAGTACTCAAACTATGGGTATTCAGTTAGCTCAATTAGCTAAGCGATTACACACAGCTGTGCTTCTTGTGGATCCTAGTAAAGCTGATGCTGCAAAGAAGGCTAAGGCTGCTGCATTTGCTACAGCTATTGCTTCTGCTGAAGAAGAGCATCAAGAGACTTTCAAGAGGAGAGCACTGATCGAGAGGAAGAAGGAGTTGCGCGAGGCTGAGATTGCTCGCAAGGTAAATAGAATGTTCATGCATTTCGGGATTTTTTTGTGGCGTTTCATCGTCTGATGATTTTGTTTATCCTGCTTTCCTACCTTTCTCTTCATTCATATTTGTAGGTCGAAGAAGAGCAAAGATTGAAGAAGCTCAAGATCGAAAAGGAACAACAAGCTGAAAAGCAACGTCTAGAAGAAGAATCTCGTCGAAGAGAAATAGAACGTGTAGCTCAACAAAAGGCCACTCTTGAAAAAGAAGAAGCGCGTAAATTGGCAGAAAAGATGGCTGAAGATCTCACGAAACGTAAAATCAAGGTCGACAAGGAAGAACTGGAAGGTCTTGATGCCGACAAGCTCATGGCGTTACAAGTTAAACAACTGGAACAAGAACGTCGTGACTTGCAAGCCCGTCTCAAGATCCTAGCTAGAAGGAATGACTTTGTAGAACGTGCCTTCCGCAAAGAAGAAATTCCATTACTCCTCAAAGACTTCGAAGAGCAAAAAGAAGCTGAAAAGACCTTCCAGGATGCATTACGAGAAGCTACTATTGAAGCAGCTCGTAAGAAACATACTGAAGCCATGCAGGTCAAGGAACGTATGATGCGCATGTTACCAGATTATCGTGAATATAGATCTAAACTCGAAGTCAAACGTAATGAAGAGTATCATAAACTTGAGCAAGAAGCTGCCAAGCAGATTGCAGCTGCCAAGGAGAAGAGGAAGGCGGATTATATCAAACGTAAAGAAGAAGATCGCAGACGTGCTGAAGAAGAGGAACGTATTGCAGCAGAAGAAGCTGAAGCGAGGAGGAAGATGGAAGAAGAAGAAGAATTTTTGGAGAACAAACGTCAAGAAGAATTGGCTGTCAGGAAGGCCGAGGAAGCTGAGAGGATGAGGTATGTCTGGTCACATTGTGAAAGTTCGCTACCGCTTTGTTTTTGGAACATTCAAGCTCATTCTTTTTCTTTTCGCAGGAAATTGGATGAACAAGCAGCCAAACAACGTGAACGAGAGAAGGCAGCAGAAGATAAACTCGCCGGTAGAATAACTGCCACATCCACACCAGGCACCAAATATGTACCACCAGCTGCAGCAGCATCAACAGGAGCAGCAGCAAGTAAATGGATACCAGGTGTAGCACGCACCGCATCAGCTGCTCCTGCAACACCAACACCAGGAGCAGCATGGGCACCTAAAGCAGGCACAGGGGCTGCTCCATCTGCTGGTGGAGGTGGCTGGAGAGACAGAGTGGCAGCCAATGCAGGTCAAGCTATGGAACGATCCGCATCATCACCGACTGCATCACCAATAGAACCTACAGGTAGTACTCCATATAGTAGTAGCACGTATACACCACCAAGCGCACGCGCTGGACCACCAATGGATCGTGGTGGATCAACTGAAAGTGGATGGCGCGTACGAGCAGCTCAAAAAGAGGCTGGTGGTGAAGGTGGTGAACGACCAAGTCCATTTGGTGCTGCCAAACCAGCGGGAGTATGGACGCCTCCTAGTCGTAGTACGTCTGGTGGAGCGGCTCCTGAGCAGAAGCCTGCATCGACGCCGTCGAGTACTGCTTGGAGACCTAAGAGTGGTGGTGGTAATTGAGGTGGTGTGGTGTGAGATAATGTCTTGTTTTGTACTGTAATTTGTGTTTTAGCATCGTTGCTCAAGCAGAAAATATTAGATGAACAGTTCAGTAAAGTGGAATTCTTGTGTGTAAGGAACAAAACTAGAGTGTTTCTTGCTTCATCACGAGTTTAAGGACCAAATTCAGGTCATATGCAGGCTTATTCCTATATTACATTGGAGTTGGTAGGAATGGCAATGTCTAAGTGAGGTTTAAATGAGCCATGCCTTGGCCAATGATTAAAAAGGAGCTATCAATTGAATTGAATGACGATCAGTTAGACTTTGGCACAAGATGATGGCTGATTCCGGCCATCCCCTAGAAATCGAGATTGTACGTTTATAGCAGTAGGGATTTCCAGGCCGTTCTGCACTTTCAATAATGAGGATCGACGAGCCTGGTATTTCATCAATCTATATCAACTCGATCCGCCTCGAAAGACGTGTGTTTGTTGGCCTGAGTCGTCTGCAAACGCACAAAACCGTGAAATCAAGGACAGATGGTCGAATGTGTTAAGCAGGTCACTAAAACAGGCGTCTGTCAGTAATTTCAATTGTAACTAGTTCATCGTTAATTCAAAACGTATTCTCTAACTCTGCATCATATAGAAATGGAAGAAACTCTAGGCAAAGACGCAACTCAAGCTTGAAGGAAGAAAGTGCATGCTGCTGCCGTCCCCGCCCATACATCCTACTCTGATCCTCTTACGCCAATCGAGTTATCACCAATCTAGGCATTGCCGAATACTATTCAGCATTACAATCACGATCTGCTACCAAACCAGTCAATGCGAGGTCTTTGGAGCTTGCTGCAACTTCAGACTTGTAGAATATACATTTAAATAGCAGGATCTGATCTCTTTGAGCTTTGATGCTCGGCCTACAATGAATGCAAGGACACTTCCTGAAATCCGGAAGTTAAACTGCTCACTTGAGGCCTGAGGGAAGCTCAGAATTGTAGAATATCTCTTCGACTAGTAAGATCTGCCCTTTCTGAGCTTGGATGCTCAGCCTACGATGAATGCAAGGACACTTCCAGAAATCAGGAAGCCTTTTCGAACTGGTCACCACGAGGTGTTTGGAGCTTGAAGCCAGCTCAGAATTGTGGGAGATACCTTTAAATTGCAGGATTTGCTCTCCTTGAGCTCGGATACTCAGCCTACAAAGAATGCGAGAACATCCAGAAATCCGGAGGTCTTTTCAAACTGGTCGATACGAGGTTTATGGAGTTTGAAGTAAGTGCAAAATCGTGGAATAAATGACCAAGTAGCAGGGGCTGCTCCTTCTGAGCTTGAATGCTCAGCTTACAATCAATACAAAGACGCATCCAGAAATCTGGAACTCTTTCGAAACTGTTCAATTGGAAAAGCGTCAAATCCCAGCAAACACATGTGGATCCACAAATGCCAGCGCTTTTCGTCGGCTCTTCCTGCCCTCGTCTCTTCCTGTCTTCGTCACTCAAACATCTAACAGCAACAAAAATCTCCATCGTATCAATTGCAAGTACTAGCACGCATCAATACATCTCATCAACCTCAATCTGCTGGGGAATAGATTCTCCCTTCATGAACAATCGTTCTTATTCACGGACAGATCCGATAGTAACCGATTCAGCAACTACATATTTTAGAAGATGATCAATCCTAAACACGGGACGAAAAACAAATATTATAGACAGCAGATATTAGACGTTGTCCTGAACTGGGGTGAAGCAATTGTACCTCTGTCGTAGAGTCCTTTTTTGCCATCACCGTCCAAACCAAAAACTGCACTCCACAACCACATGACAATAAGCGACACACTCACCTCAGCGATAGGAATAGTCGCTCTCAGTTCCCACCCACACCTCACCGACATACTCGATTCTTTAGCAAAAGCTTCATCAATTTTCAATTTCTTCAGCAGCTCCATCCTCATCCACATCATCCTCTTCATGTTCAGCACTCTTTTCGTCTTGTTCTTCACAAATTCTCTGATATCAGAAAGTGTAAAATCATTGTATCGTCAGCTGGAGTTGCTGAGGTATAGTTGCCTTCTTCAGCCTCTTGGCAAAAGAAATAAGATGAGATTGTGATCTTAGCATATGTAGCCTTGAAACTTTCCGTTCTTAGCCATCGACTCTCGCCAATACCAAGCACTCATTTTCACACATACCTCAGCCTCAGTCTTATTTTCAAACCATCCAAACCATCAGCGTCGGTAACGTCACTAGCACACACAATTACAGCATCAACAACAGTAACAAAATCACGCCGTCCCCCGTTTGTCTCTTTGGCCTCATTTCCAAAGCAGCGAATCAACGTCAGCTTTTGGGCACTTTCGTCTTGTTTGATTGCGGAAAGTTATATCTATTCTTGATTTTCTGATGCAACACAAAAACAACCGAATCTCCTTCCGTACATTCACACTGTTTTAGCAACCATACTACACATCCGATCCCACCACTATTCTCCTCATCATATAATACCCCATCAACAAACCCTCCTAAGGTTGCGTAGCAGCTCTTTGAGCAGCTCTCTTTCCAGTTTGAGCAACAAAACCAGTCTTGATGGCAGATACAGATCGACTAGAACCACATGATTGACAGTTCAAAAAGAAGAGACGGTTGTCTTTACTTAGATTCGTGTCGGCTGACTTGCAATTCCTGCATGTTACGTATTCGACTATTAAAAAAGCGAGGGGAAATGGTGTTAGCGATTGGCGAGGACGAAAACAAACCCCTCCAGCATGGATTCGATAAGGTCGGTGACAACCGCAAACTCAGCCCCTTTTGTGCACTCTCTGTCGCCATCGGTGACATCCACCGCAACGACAAAGCAAAAACGACCCATCAAACGAAAGTACTGAAGCACGATCACGTACCAATATATCTCTTCAAGACAGTTTCAATCTGCTTTTGAACGAATTTGCCCTTAATGACCAATCGTTCTTGACCATCGACAGATCCAGTTGTACCCAATTCAGCAAATAGATATTGTACAAGGTGATCAGGAGTTCGACGCATCCTATAACGAAGCCAAAAAACTGTCAGCACAGGCAGAATATAAGATATGTTGTCATGCATTTTGACGATGATTAACAAGACGGCTGGTCACGTGATATATCTCCTCAATCAACAGAAATTCTTCACTACTTCTTCCTTTCATGGTTGGAAACGCCAAGACAACAAAACGTGGAGGTAGGAAAGATTTAAGAGGTAGTTCCTTAATAGTTACCTCCTAGCAATATCAGCGACGTTCGCAAACACAGTCTTTTTCGTTCCTTCTCTTGCAACTTGAGGTGGAGCAATAGTATATCGTTTCTTCTCACCAGCCAATTCAGGATTGTTTTGTCGGATGATTCGGAAGACTCGTGATAGTAACTAGTTGGGAGTAAGTGGACCGTTTAGAAATGAAGTTCAGAACAACCAATTATGGAACTTGTAGTGAAAACAGAGATGCCCATTCATGCAATTCAATTCCCTTTTTTTGCCACCACCACGAAACTCATCGCCCAAAAAAACACCACATACACCATCACAATGGGCGACACTCACCTCAGGATACGAATAATCCCTATCAGTACCCAACCAAGTCTCGCCCACATCCTTTAATATACTCGATTCTTCGGCAGGAGCTTCACCAATTTGGATTTCTTCAGCACCTCCATCTTCATCTACAGCAGCTGATGCTTCACCGGCAGCATGAGCGCCATCTTCTTCATGATCAGCACCTTCTTCCTGTTTTTCAAAGTCCTTGATATCAGGACGTTTCTTCTTCTTTTTCTTTCCAAAGTCAAAGTCGTCTGCTGGGACGGCGTCTGATGGAGCTGCTGCGGCGTCAGTGCCTTCTTCGGCCTGTAGTGGCGAGTGATATGGGTGAGGATGAGGTTGTGTTGGTTGCGACAACATTTGGACCTGCGGCTTTATATCTTTTTTTTTAACATGAACCCATCATATACGTACCTTGACTTTTTTCTTTTTCTTCTTCAAACCCGAAAAGTCATCAGCAGCCGCTGCAGCCTCACTCGCAACAGCTTCACCATCAGCAGCAGTAATTGCATCCGCTTTAGGCTTCTTTGACTTTTTCTTAAGTCCCGCGAACTCATCATCGACGGCGGTAGGTGTAGCATCTTCAGCAGCTGGAGTGTCGTCAGTAGCAGTGCTCTTCTTCTTCTTCTTTGGTTTTATATCAGCGGATGGAATGTCTTGAGACGTAGCTGATGCTGTAGGTTCATCAAAGTTTGGGGCCTTTTTCTTCTTTTTGATTGTTGGATCGGCAGATGTCTAGTAGATAAGATGTAAGATGTATTATATGTGGATTCGCTAGTGATGTTGATGATTTTTGACAAAACAAGCAAAAACAGGTAGGAGCGATTAATGGGATGTTGCATACCGCTAAAGCGTCTGCGTCTGGCATTTTGTAGAATAGGCTGTGATTGCTTATATAATAGCAGGTCTCTCTTCTTTCAGTGGCCTTGTTTGTTGACTTCTTGCTGAAAATTGTTGATGACTCGACAAGGCAAAATGCAGTTCAAACTGAGCTCAATTGGTGCAAGACACCCAGCAATAGGAAAAGTATAATATTCGCATTCAGTCACCAAACACTGACACGTCAAACCATTTTCAACAGCGTGCGGTGCGTGAGGAAGGATTGTGGAGTATCGCTAGTCGCTTGCATCGATGGTACAACTGATTGAATAGTTTGAAAATATAATAAAATACGCAAGTTGATTTGTACATCATTGCTACACGCAAAACACCGTCACCCACTGCATCTAGAGAAATAATCACAACTTTCCGTTCACTTACTACTCAAATACTTCGAGTTTGGGCAGTTCCGAGACATATTGCCTCATAGAAGCCCACCTTTTCCATCCGCTTCCGTTTACAATTTGTGCAGACTTGATAACCGTACCGTTGTAGGCATGACCTGGACAAACGAATACTAGGATATACGTCGGTGGGAGTGAGGGTTGGAATGCTTGTTGGATTATTGTATAGATGAGATCAAGACCAGAGGGATTGACGGAGTCAGTTGCTGACACTGTAATCAGAAGCAAGATAACCGAATTGCTTTGACTGATATATATAAAGCTGTCTATGGTTGGGAAGCTGGGGCTCATGGGTTTGCAATATATGCCAGTGGACGCAGAATTGGATTTTCCTGCTAATTGACCTTTTAAATCCTCGGCGTCTTTGAACTCGACAGACTGTAGCCCACATGGAATGAAGGTTCCTTCAGCAGGGTACTTTATGTCACGACATGGAATGTTGAGCGGCTTGTCTTCGTTCATGAAAACGATGTGTGCAGCGAGCTAGTTTAGAAATTGAATGACCAACTCTTGCAAGAATGCTGGCGACTACCAAGTTCTCTTACATCAAAGAAACCACCTTTGACATGACCCACTACATCACTTGTTGACATCATCTGTAGAAATGTACCCTGTACCGTCTTCTTATCTTTAAGAACCTTGCTCCAAATGAGACGTGCTATGTATTTGGTCTGTATATCCACAGTGTAAAGGTGTCGTTGTATCGCGGCGTCAACAACCTTCGGGCTCAGTACTATAAGGCTACTGGGTATATAGGCGATACTGTCGGGTTGGGGA
>NW_022158444.1:0-23021 GCF_006535985.1 Synchytrium microbalum | reverse complement strand
GTGTCTACAAGCCAAGCACATACATACAGTGCTTGCATTGCTGTCCAGATTGTGGACCTGACTTGATGGAATGGGTTTAAATGCGACTTTGGGATTTGGTTCAAAGAAAATGATGTTTCTGTCTCAATGAATGCCAACTGAGGAAGCCAAGCATCGAGATAGCGCACATCTGAGGATAAAAAGTTGGAAGAGATGGCAGGTACCCTGGCAAAGCGTCGTTCTTGGTTGAACAATAGCAATCTCCTTGGTTTTGTGATTTTAGAGTTGTAAAGGTACAAAACAAGCAGCAACTAATCAACAAAACGTTATCCTGCCTTCGCATTGACTTCCTATGCATCATTAGTTGAATTGTTCTCGTTGGAAGCTCGCCTCAATCGGTCACTGACAAAAGGAAACAAGGACGTCAATTTTCGTCCGATTCAGACGCAATTGGGATGGCCGAGACTAAGAACACCCAAAGCACGTGGATGTATACGGAATGTGATCATTTCTAGGACGACCATAGCCTTAGTCGTCCAAGAAGGGCGTCCTTTACACGTGGATGAAATTTGCTCCGGACAGCCAGAAGACATCTGAGTCAAAAGGACGTACGTGTTTTTAGGCGTCCAAGACTACTCACATGCCTAGACGCGGATGTCTAAAGTCTGTGCTAAAAAGACGCTCTCAGAATGTTGGACGTTCTTGTCTCTTTCAATATTTTTTCCGATGCTCAACAGCTTTTGAATCGAACTTCACGACAATCACCATGTCGGTTACATACAAGGAGGTCTATATTCCATTCTGGAGAACCTGTCAACTACATGAGCGCACTTGGGAATCTCATCGTACCAATGAAGGAGTCGCATCAACACTCAAAATCACTCCGGCGACAATTGAACTGACAGTCAAGACAACATATCCTCAAACGGCAACTAGGATTGAGCTCTTAAATGCTGGACCGGACCGGTCTCTCTTCACTCCAGAGACACCTGTCTTTCGTGTGGAACATGACACATGCAAGGCCATCTTCAAAGTTGATGAGAGTTTTGTCGGAAACGGGATTCTGCATCATACCAATGCTACACCAGCTCCAACAAGCTTTTGGGATGTATTCTTCCCCAACTCTAAAGATAAGGTTACTTTGAACGTCGTCTTTCGCGTACACGTTGCTATTCCACATCCTCCGGATCTACGACACGGTCTGTTTAATAAATACTTGTCGGATGCTCGAATAGTAGCCAATTATAAATCAATACCAGTGTCCCAAGCTATATTGGCTTCCGCATCTCGTCTCGTGTTTCCCAATCCACCTTGGGGACAAGCAAGGAAACCAACACTAGTGTTGAATAATGTATCAGAGCTTGCTCTGCAAGCTTTTTTAGAATACGCCTATGTGGGTGATATTAGTGAATCGTCATCTATATTCTCTACTATCTTGAAGCCAAGCCGTTGGGTGGAGCGTCGAGAGTTGTACCAACTCGGTGATCAATTTGACTTGGATGGTCTTCCAGCTAGGATTGGAAATATCATTGCTAAGGATATTACTGCTGAAAATGCGTTTGAGATTTTGGAGTTTGCTGATAGGTATGATCGACACTCTTTTTCGCATGTGTTTACGGCTGTGCTTATTATCATGAAACGCAGCAGCATTTGAGCCTTACAAATTATCGATCTTTAGTTGCATCCATCGAGATCTTTACGATGCATGTATTTCCTACATTAAAAAACATTGGGAATATATGAATGATGCCATATTTGTACGAGTACTTGGTGATGCTGGCCGTCGAGTGGTCGATGAAATCTGGTTACAACAGCAAGAACAGCCAGAAGCTGCCGACGGAGAAGGCTCTGATATAGACTCTCAACAGGATGATTTCAACGACCAAGACGATGTCGCGTCTCAGCACTCGAATGACGAGCGAAATCAAGGAGGATTTGAAGATGCCATGTTACATCAGGAAGTGGGAGCCAACGAAGCCAATCACGACGATAATGCTTCGACTGCAAGCATAGTCTTGTTGGATGACGAGCTAGTGCATGTTATTTATGGAGGTCCAGAAGTATTGCAATTCTTTGACAATCTGGGCAATTAACATAGTCTGTTGGTTTTGGTTGTAGTGGTTGTATCGTCTGAGTTTCGTTGTTATACTGTAGTACTGGAACGCCTACTGGTATATGAATAGTATTTTGACAGAAGTCTGACTGAAACACTGAGTGACATTTCAAGGCCTGCTCCATGCTTGTGTGTTTCGAACGAGGATCCAAGGGTTTATGCTTCCGAGCTAAATGAGAATTTATATAATAACATATGAGAAAATGATGATTTACAAAGCCTCCCTATATGCCTCCATGAATTCTTCTACTCTGGTGATTTGCTAGCACCAGCAGTACTACCACTACTACTAGTACCACTTAAATGAAGAATTGCCTCCTCCAACAATTTACTACGACTCTCATTAAGTTCCACCATACGAGATAGCCTCCACAGTAACATCGTATTCGTATAGCACAAGAATCCCAAGGCAACGACCAGCATCACCACCATCAGTAAAACCATTGCATCCCGTTTATCATCTCTAAATGAAGGAGATCCAAGGCCAATGAATGACAAGAGTCCATCAAAAGAATTCCAAAATGTGTGTGGTATATACGGTGATTCTACTATCGTCCTAATACTTGATCGCCGTGGCGTCATGGTTCTAGGACTCGGTGGTACAGCTCCATCACAAAAATTGTTAGATGACTGTTGCTGTTGCTGCTTTACTTTTACGTCACATTCATCGCTATCCCCCTCCTCTTCGTCCACTTCCTCATGATGCACAAACAGCCTTTCAGCACGTGGATTACGATTCAAAAAATCTCGTATAGATAAATCCATTTCTTGCCAATATCCTCTGATGCTCATTATAACGGTGGTTTCAATAACACTGCGAATCAAGATGGATTTCGAGAAATCGACTCGACCACTGACTCGTAATCGTACACGGTTGGGACCATGGTGGGTCATACATATTCGAACTACAGTTGTAAAACAGTTGCCGGATGGGACATCCGGAGAGGATGTAGTGCTTATAACACACACCATGTACTGGCTACAGCCTACAACTTCCTCAAATCCTTCGACTCTAGTTTGTTTTGGTCCTGTTCACAAACGAAACTGTTGGATGAAGGTTTTTGATATAATAATGAGATAGTCGGGGCGCATATGCACCGCATCTCCAATACCGCAAAGCAGTCTTACCTATGGGGCCACTGACTGGCAAGACATACTCCAGTTTGCGGAAGAATCCTTTACTGATCAAATTCATATGAGGATCAAAACACTCGCTATTACTCTCCCGTATAGGGCGTAGACTAGCAGCTTGATCATGCGGAACCCATGGAGTCAGTGTCAAATCTGATATGAAGGCAAAAAAGTAAGTCATAGTGTGGTGATTACTGCATCAGACTTCGAACTATTACATCTTTCTCCAAAACAAATCTAATGGTACACACCTCTAGCCTTTCGCTTGTTCTCCAAAAACTTGTGCATAAACGTCCTTCCAAGTTCATCATCATGCTTCCCATACCCTCCAAACAACAAACTCCACATGACATCGACGCTTATTGGGTACACCTGATCCAACATTTTAGACATTGTAGAATGTGACTGATGGCATTCACATAGCACAGGCCCAACAAATGATGATGAAGAAGGAGCTCGAGTTCTTATGGGACTTGATGTAGGCGAAGATGGTTTCAACAACGGTGATAATAAAGGAGTTTCGTCAGTGGCAGCAGCATCAATAGCATTGTACGAGGGTGTTTTACGAATGGTGGGAGCTTCAGTTGGTGGGGGTATAATAGAATTGGGTATATTCCGATTGACTACGGCTTCATCTGGATGCATTTGAACCGTCTTGGCTCGTCGAATTGGATCTATATCGTTTCTGACTTCGGTTGCTGGCTGGCCGCCCCACCCAAACACGTTGCCAGTTGATTGTGAGGCTGATAATGCTCTCGGTCGACTCATACCAATAGAGCCGCTTCGAGATAGATCCGTCATGCTATCGTTGAATTTTAATAATTCTCGTCTGCGAGTTTCTGGTTTCAAATGCCGTATCCAGAGTCTAAACAGAATATCGTATGTTGCGTCTCTAGTGGAAATCATGAATGAAAATTTAGTTTTGAAATCAAGAGCGCACGTAAAGCAAGACGGCGTTTCTAATAACAAACCTGTGTAATAAGGAAGCAAAGAAGTGACGGGTCCCACAAACGTCAATTTCGATAGAGTTTGGAACAATATAGAGTACTGCCTTTCTCTCGACTGACTGAATGTCCCTGAAGGGAACAATAAGTTTCTTTCCAACTGCCCAAAAGCACACGTGAGAAGTAGAGCAATATAATCGACCATGCAAGAGAAAGCCCTTGTTATTGTAAGCAGCCGAGTATTCTAAAGTACATGATGGTTAGTATAGACCCAAAATAGACCGTACAAGGGGACATCCGCGTTTCAGCTTGATCGTTTCCGGTACCTTCTATAAGCCTTTCATCTCTCTCAATCTCTGGAAACGTCTTGTGGAAATTCGAGTTTGCATAGTCTGATGCGGGTGCTAAATCACCTCCATCGTCCGATCCATCTCTACTATATTCATCCGCCCTCCGTTTCCGTATTCGTAAACCAACACTAGCCTCAGACGTATTTGGATGAAAGTATAACGCTCTAGGAAGCGAATCCTCGTCTTGATGAGAATCCAGTGATCGTCTTCGGGGATCATTAATGTTGGAAGGCTGTAGCGGTGTCATTTCACCCTGAGGATTTATAGATGGCATACGAGCAGATCCATGAGGCGACGGCGTAGATTTCCTAGTAGCGCTGGGCTGCTGAGGACTTAGAGACAATGTGTCAGGTTTGCTGTGTTTACGGCTTCCAGATCGAAACGGTGGAGAAGATGATCCGGGCGACGTAGAAGGCGATGCAAGTGAAGGGGATAATGGAGAGGAAGATAAAGGCGGCGTCCCAGAAGAAGCTGGAGGGGTTGACGACAAGAGCTGTGACAGTGTTCTTTGATGCCCATTTACAAAGACTGGGTTGTTTTTACTTGAAGACGAGGGTGTAGAGATCTGTATAGGCTTTTGCGAAAACGGTATAGGTTGCTTGTCTGCTCCAGATAATCCGGTGATGGGTGTACTGACACGCGGCGGAAGTACTTTTTCGGTCCCTACTAGAATACATATAATGAGCGACCGTAGTAAAACAGGAATTGTATCAAATTGTGGGGTGTAAAATTTAGCTCTGACTATAAATCGGGTTCGTTTGGTTTACCTTCAGAAGACTCTTCACTTTGGTTTGATTTGCTGGAGTTGACGGAGATCGAGTCTGAAGATTTCACCAATGGAGAGCTCGATCTAGCTCTCAGCGGCAGTCCTAGAAACTGGTCTTCTTTTGCCACAGCTGGATGCCCATGAGTTAGATCTTGCTCAATACTGCTGTTATTCAGCGGCAGTTGATGTAAGGCTGGTGATGGTTCTCCCAGCATCGCTTAATGGGACCTCTGCTCCAGCTCTGTAACTTATTATACTAAAGGTCCTGTTCACTGGCAGTATCCCGTTGGTCTCCTTTTCGCTTTGGGAGCTTGTGTGTTGAAATTTCAAAGTTAGTTTTTGTCCAGCCAATCAGAATCAACCATGTAGTTGGCCAGCCAAAAACCTTGGAACGCTTTTAAGAAACCCCAAGGAGAACGAGAAAAAAAGTCACATCAAAAGAAACTAGTTACAAGGCCAGCAATCGAACGTGAAGCAAATAAATAACAACTGGTTGTAATAAAGTTAAAAAATGCGATCCAAGTACAACGAATGTTCATAGAGTTGTAATATCAGTAACAGTAGAGATGATTCCAGCTTCATCGTTACTGCTGGTCGTACTATAAGTGCGTTCCACTTTCTCTCCATTGATGGTATAAAACGTGCACTTCCCACATTGTCGTTTTTTACCAGTTCCCTAACATGGCATCGAGTTGTCAGTCACTTTGAATCTTTCGTTTCAGCAAGAAGGCTCTTCCCGCTAGTTCCTTTTCAATCTGTCGTTTTCAGTATGACTCGACTTGACGTACTCACCTCTTCAAAAGTTGCACAAGTGTCAAAAGCTGGGGTATAAAGGTGAAGAGATATGGCAGGCTTATCTGTCAAATTGGCTATTCGATGCAATCCAATCTTGTCTGTTTGAGAATAATGCGTTTCGTTAGTCCGAATATGTGTGTGTCTATAAAGGATTACATTATGTCTGTACCATGCATATAGGTAACGGCGTTGGCTGAATGATGGAATGTTTCCTTGACTTGCATTTCTTTTCGTGTATTCTCATCAGGCCAAGAGTATCTCATTTCTGTAAGTGTACCATCCAGCACTTTCAAGATACAGTGAGAGTTGGAGTGGTCATGAATTGGGCTTTGTAATACGAATTTGATGATGTTAGCGAATGAATGATGTTACGGAATTGACCAAAGCTCAATCATTTTCCAACGTTTAATCCTAGTCACCTGAAAACATTTGGTGGCCTAAACAAGCAGACGGTATAAACAAAAGTTGCATTAAACGAGACCGTACGATAAATCGGCTTTACCAGCATAAGACCATCATGTTGAACAAGCCATTACCGTCATCAACGAGATTTCCTAAGTAAGCATATGGAAGAGCAGTTTGCATATAGGATATTGTGCAAGTTGCAGTTTACAAGACATCTGATGGTGGCTTACGAGTGTACTTGTTTGGATCAAAGTGGCAGTATTGTTTCCAATCTGACTCGTTTGATTTGTACAGCTGAAAGAGAGACTGGATGGCAAGAGGGTCGACCTCGGTTGACTCCAGCCCGCCATGAGCAAGTTTGAGGTGCATCTGTTTGCATAATTCGGACAGGCCGAATGATATATCTTTTGAGAGTGTAGTGTGTTTGATGCGTCGGTGTTGACGAATGTTTGCAGTATCTTGTTGGTGCTGGAGGGATTGAGAGGAGACAGGCGGGACCATGTTGTGTATGATGTATAGAGTGTATAATTTGGATGTCTTGGCCTTGTCCTTTAAGAAGAGGAGCACTGGTAGTGTCAAAGATCAGATAAGAAGCTGTCACATGTGTGGGAAGAAAGGTCAGCTGATGACAGATATATGCACGAAGACAATCAATACGAAGAATACAGATACCTCTGTAGGTGTCCAAACAAATCAGGTTGTTGACGTTGTTGCTGTGGATTGTTGTGTGTTTAATTGTTGCAAAGCGTCAATTCAAGGAATTCAAGGAGAAGAATCACGCTGAGTGTGTTGCCTAGCACGCGATAAATGATGAATTCACTACGGGAGTATACTCTATTGCTCGTAACAATAGTCGGAAATCGCGTTCTATGAAAGAAGCGGCAAACGACGAATTCATGTGACCACAATGAACTCGAGTTTCGACGCATGACTACAGAGGAAGGAGCCTGAATTTAGTGCCCTCGTTGCAGTAATCCTACTGGAACTATTAGAACTGCTGCACCGACCCCACATATAAACCATCATTACTACACAAATATCTTGACATTTTCCCATTCTTTGCTGCTCAATAACGACAACCCATGGCGCCTCTGGCCTCCCTATTGAAACACCATATATCCATGCTTGCTCAGCTCTCGTCTACTTCCACCATCTCCTTGTCTACCATCATGCTCAAGCCAATCCATCAGTGGCCACGATTCTCACTTCCAACTGCCGTCAACTGGACTTGGACTCCCTTATATGTCATCCCACACTCTTGGTCTTTAGCTCTCGTAAGTCCTTGCTGCTACAAACACTACCCTCCCGCTTGCCTCTTGCTGCCCATCGCTAACCTCTCTCGACACAACCAACAACAGAGCATATGTGTGCCCGTTTATCGAGGTTTGCTCCATTCCGCCAGGAAATCATTGACCGCCATGAGAGCTGTAGTCGCAATAGGAAACTACCTTCATTCCATCCCAAAAGGAGTTCAAATCATACACACAACCATACAAACATCGCCGCTCGCAATTGTGAACGAAATACCATCTGACACACACTTTGAGATACCAGCTGAATGGGTCATAGCTCCTTCTGCTCGTGGAAAGGGTATAAATGATAATGTCATCCTATACTTTCATGGGTAAGTATTCTACCTGCTTGTCATCAGCACTTATCCGCGATGTGTTGACCAGAACTCTTACAATCACTGTAGTGGAGGATACTTTCTGTCTGACGCTGAAGGACATAGGTCGTTGACTTGGCAACTATCTCAAACTGCCTCATTACCACTCCTATCTATATCATATCGTCTTGCACCCGAATCTACATTCCCCTCACAGTTACAAGACGCCATATCCGCATATTTGCATTTGATACAAGTAAACCCTCATAGAAAAGTATTTCTAGCAGGAGACAGTGCTGGAGGCGGTCTAGCTATTGCATTAGCTTTGTGGATCCGAGATCAATCATCACCAGCTAAAATAAATATCCCGCAGCCAGCAGCTATAGTCGCATTCGCCCCTTGGATTGATCTAAGCCATTCTTTTCCATCCTTCAGAAACCATGCGTCCATAGACTACTTGCCAGCTACGACATCAGATCCCAGGCATACTGTAGTTGGAAAGCGAACTCATTATTATACCTCCTCAGACCAACAATTACGTGATCCATTAGTCTCTCCTGTATTTGCACATGACAGACCAGAAAGGCCGCTACCCCCTATATTAATCCATGTTGGTGAAAAGGAACGTTTAAGGGACGAATCGCTTGCCTTTGCTCACTTTATGAAGTCATCGCCAATTCGAATAGAAATGTTTCAAGACATGCCTCACGTCTTTCAAGTAAGTTTGCAAAAGGATTGAACTTGCATTGGTTGATCCATTTGCTGGGTCGAGGGCTTGGTCTAGTGAAAGTCTTATTGATCTCGTCAAATAAACGAATGAGCCGCTTGGTGAAGTGGAAGGTCTCAGGTATGTGCTCTCAAACTCACAAAACACACCACTATAGACATTCGCGTCGATGGGTGACTCAATGGCCCAAATATCGTTACAAAGAGCTGGTGCCTTTATACAAGAATTATGTCTACAGAAAGATGATGCCGTGATACAACCTCATAATGTTAGAATCAACTGCAACGGCACCATAAACACCATGAACCTCATGGACGAGATCCATAGAGGCCATTTAGAATTAGAACGAACTGAACATGCTCCCAAGGGATTACAGAATGGACTCTCGGGGATCAGTGGTAGAGGATTAGGAAGTAAAATCAGTAATCACGGGTTGGCAATGTTTAGAGCACTGTGAAATATTTTAAGCAAGTAAAAGACATATTGCATTGACATGAAGTATGCGATAGATTGCATACAAATACAATGATGGACATTATACGTTTTGTCTTGCTTCGCTCGCAGTTTCGATGACTTTAGCAAAATGTGTTTTAATGAATTGACGCAAACTTGCGAAATCCCCGAACCAATCACCGAAAAACAATATTGACCCTCATCGTTCAGCATATCCGAGACTACTTAGGTGGATAGGTGGATTTTGGCCGTTGGATCCTGCCCCCAGTTTTCGCCTCGCCGCTGGAAAATGGACATGTCGAATCTCGAGCTCCTTGATGGTCCTTGGCACTTTTCTCGAGAGATCTCGAACGGAAACAGTTCATGGTACTGTCAGACTAGTCAATTACCACGACCTACTCCCCCATATGTTGCAGGCATCAAAGTCGAACGATATTTGAAGAATGATACTTGCAGTAGTATACAAGTTCCTCCATTTGAAAGGAGCGAGACACTACAAGGAGATTCTATGGTATGTCTGCGTTTATATTGTTTGGGCTCGCCATATCACGAACTCGTCGTAACCTGACGGCATTTTTTATTTTGTTTTTCATTCATGTCTAGGAATCGCGTTCTACCAACATGGCCGTCATGCTCCCCATGGATACTTCTACGGCCCTTGCTTGGACACCATCTCCACAATTTTTCACTTCCTCTCCTCTTGTGGAATCTTGGGCATCTTCCCTATTTTCTGATCCACCCCAACCTGTGTCCACCGTCTTTGCAACTAACGAGACGTCAACGACGCAATTGGACGACATAGGTGGTTTGAAGATGCACTTCTCTGAGCAAGAGGACTTTGTAACCCCTCGGGATAAACTTTCGGCTCCCATACCTGACGAACTTGTCCACGCCCCCACCTCGCATTCTATCCCTATGCCACTCCGTCGACGGGTAGACACCCACTCTGATTCAGCGACAACGTTCAAGCATTCGAGATGGACACCCTATCCTACGTCGTCATCTGCTGTTATTGCTCCGTGGGCTTATGAATTCCCTGGTGGAGATCTCAATCGGAACCTCCGTTCTTGGGACCTCAGATCCGACAATAATAGTCACTCCACTATCCATGTTCCTTCTAGTTCCCAATGCCAAGACGATTCTTTGACTATAAAAGCCATTCGAGGTGATTATCACCCCACGGAAGCACTGCTCCATCCCCCAACCACCAGCAGAGCAGAACCCCCACCCAAATCAACGACCCAAGACCCAGATGAGGCTCAATATCCAGTTTCCACTCAGTCTACCAGCCGAGGCATGTCAGATGAATGCCCTACCCGCAACGCATCAACATACGCAAACAATGACATTGTCGACAGTCTGTCTTTCATGGTTGCGGGATCCTTCAACTCTTTTGAAGGTTTTGCAGAATTATTGAATCCCAAAAGTCAATCCCTCCCTCCACCCTCTGTATTTTCAAGCTTGACAGGGAGCTCGGAATCGAGGCTGGTCACACCAAAGCCTGCATCAACCACAAAATCAAACAATTTGGATTTAGATGGAATAGAAAAGCCAAAATCTACATATGAGTCATTACTGAAGCAAGCGCTAGAGTCTAAGCCGGACAAGACTATGGCCCTTGCGGAGATTTATGAATGGATAGAGCTGAAATATCCATATTTCGGATTTCCCAAGAACGGTGGCTATAAGGTACCGAGAAGATACTTTGTTTTGCTTTGAATGACGAGATATGTTGGGCCTCTTCTTTTAACAAAAACCATAAAAGTAACTGACTGAATTTCTTTTTACAATGAATACAGAGCTCTGTCCGGCATGCACTCTCCCACTCCGAATGTTTCTCCAAAGTTGCAGGGAAGAAAACGCATTGGACAATGGATGAGAATGTGGCGAAATCCAAAATGGTGAAGAAGGACAATCAACGCAAGAAACGCCAAAAGTCTTCTCTCACAAGAGCAGATCAGTCTACCTCTCCTGAGGCATCTCTGTATGTGTACTGGGCATTCCATCGAGTTTTAATTGTGCTTCAAAACACCAAAAATAACAAACAATTTTTTGTTTCGTGTTTCATCAAACTAGATCGACTTCTAGATTGGATGATAAAATGATTCTTCCTACTCTATCTCGCTCTGTTCTGTCTCTTGGGCCTAGAACAAACCAAATCGTCGAGCATGATGATGATTTTCCATTTTTCACCTGGCTACATTGACACCAACTCTTAAAACCAATCTCAGTCGCTCGCAAGTATACAAGCAAGCACCGTCACTGTAGAATCTGTTAGTAAATAAAGTCTCCCTTGATATCAGCAAAAGTCGAAATCCAGCACTTGTGTTTTTTCTCTGCTTTATCTATCGTTTCATTTTCCAATGCCAGATTCCGAGATGAACTACTGTTGATCTCCCAGGGTGTCCTACATTGGTGCTGCGCGATCCGCAGTTCTTCCTTTTTACCGGTGATTTGGTTCCCTGTAACAGCCGAGAGCTGCGCATTAATTCATGATCGGATCCAACAAGACGACAACAACTCACACACACACACACAACTCGAGATTGAAGATCACCAAGATCTTTCGAAAAACATATAAGGTAAGATCGGGAATGTTTCGTGCCTGATTACGACCTGACCAACAATCTCAACATTTCCCCCGTAGCACGCATCTCTTGGACGTAACAATTCATCAATGAATTTAATGGACACCGAGTCGCTTTCAATTTCAGCATCTTTGCTTCAAGTGCCTGTCTACCGACGACGATCCATTTTGGCCGCCACAAGGAAGCATGTCACTGATGGTCCTGTTAATGAATCTAACGCACCCATGAATTCAGACTCTCAAGACCCAGACTATGAGCCTAGTGTGTCCAACGTGACTCTCCCTCGCTTAATAATCCAACGACCAGCCGCCGTGCGGTCTATCGGTAGCTATCCCACACCAAATTCATCGGCAATTGACCTCAATCCAACGTATGCTTACAATGAGCCTCGTAATGTCGAAACGTATCATGGATATATTCGTACAACGCAAGATGCCTTGTTGCTTATTGAGGCATGTCGAGTGGGCAAGCTCAAACGCGTTCCCGTAAGCCCACTGGTCTGAATCCAAGATCTTGAAAGGGTTTTCTAACACTCCCAACCCATAGCGTCGATTGACCGAGTCAGAGAGATCTACAAACATCAAGTCTGGAGCGGTGTTCATTTGGAATGAAGAAGAATCTGGTATAAAACGGTGGACTGATGGCATAAAGTGGTGAGTTGCAACTCAATTGCACTTTTAATTAATTTACGCAAACTAACGCAAACTGCGTTGATAGGACTGCTTCACGTATTAGTGGATCCTTTTTGGTATATCGAGAACTAAGTGTTAAATACAACGGTCCCAAGGGCACTCGTCAACCACCAGCTATCAAGGAAGGTGGACTTATCAAGAGAGCAATTTCTGTAACGGCTAGCGATGGTCGCAAGCACCACTTGGTATCTTATTACACTGCAGGAGAGCTTAAATCAAACTCTCTTGTCTATCCCAGCGATGACCCCACGTTGTCATCTGTAGTAGTTGCTACGGATCTCTACCCCGAATTCACCGCCCACACGCCACCAGTAGAGACACTCACGCCACGTACCGAGCTGTCACCAGTAGATCCACGTGGCCAGGATCCATCCACGAACAGAACCATGATGAACCTCTCGGGACGTAGAACAAGTGAGGCGATCAGCACTCAAGATCATCGTGGTGTCGGGCCCATACGCCGTCAGATGCACCCTGTGAGATCAGCTCCATACAATTATGCACCACCAAGTCCCGTTTACTCTAGTGCTGCTGCCGCTTACTCTGCTCCTTCTGCCTACTCCAGTTCGGAAACTCATATGTATTACCTTGCACACCGAGAATCGTGTCCTCCACCGCAGCTACCACCTTTAATGCATCAGCAGTACCAACCAATGTATTATTCGTCACAACCGCCACAGTTTGGAATGCATCTGTATGATAGGCCGACGACGCGTCACCAAGGGCCATCAAATTAAAGATGAGCACCAATCGTAACTAGTGCTGGCTATTAAACCGTTATTTTAAACCCCCAAAGAAAATCGCAGCTAAACCATAATCAGTAAATAACAAGATTACTTTGGTCATGACTATTTATTAATACACTTATCGTCCAGATATAAACTTGAATCGCCTGCAAAACCGATAATTTTCAGAAATTTCGACTTTACTGCTTATTATTAAACTCTTCACTCTCCCAATTCACACGTTGAAACATTTCACAGTCCATCTCACCTCCTTGTACAAGGAATGTTCGAGGAGTGCCTTTTCGACAAGTGCTTCTCCAAGCATACCCCATGCTGAAAGATGCAGCACTAAGGAGTTGGGAGAGAGAATACTCAGAACTTGATGACCTTCCTAGTGCGTCACCGAGTATAAGTAAACCAAAGTGCCCACGTCAACCATACACAAGTAAGTTGATCATAGTAGCAGAGATGGTAAATCCAATGTTCCACCAGTGTTCAAGTTGATTATCGTAGCAAAAATTCCAAATCCGCTGTTCCAGCAGTGTTTCCAAGTCCCTCAACGACTACATGTGAAAATCACTTGAACGAAAACACGATTTCTGATGTACAATGACACGAGGATAGCAGGGAGGCACGTAAAAGGAAAGGCCGAGCCGATTATTAGCCAAAACTCGAATCCCATCCGATTGTTCTGAAAGTAGTGGTTCTAGAGGACCGTGTTCAAGATATAGCGAATGAGCCAACTTATTCAAGCTTGTGGGAATTCGATACCATTGTGCTAATGAATTTCCTTTTCTACGCTCATGATCACTCCGATTCGCCCATGAGCGTCGTGCCTTGATCGCTGATGTCGTGGCCGTGCTTGTAACACATTCTTTCGACTCTTCAACGAAAGGCACAAGCGAAAAGCCATGACTGGTTTCCCCATATGGACATTCGCGTGACACTCCATTACATCGATCTGGTATACTATGTGACATCAGCTCCCTTTTAGAGCTTGCGAGTGGTCTGAAAACGTCTGTGGCTGTCACAAATATTGAACAAGAACCGAAACTCTCGAATGAGGTATTTTAGAGACACTGCTTTGAGAGGGAGGGACTGCAGTTCTAGTCAAATACTAGTAAAGTATCTTATCGCATCCGGATGTGGTAGATTGATAGCTCATCTCCTCGTGGAATTCCACATCTGAAAATGGAGGGGCTTTTGTTCATGCTCATAGTGGGGGTACTTGACGACGGCTGATGCAGTGGACTATGACATCTGCGTACAGGAGGCCTCCATTGCTGCGGTGTGGAGCTGACGGAACTTACATCGACTTCAGTTATACATTGTTCGTTGGATCAGTCGTTGAATTGGAAACTCACTCATTGTGTAGAGACTCGCTCTACCCGGCTTATTTTACAAGCCCCTTTAATATTTTAGCGGTTGGTCGGCTTCTCAAAGATGGAGTGGGTCGTGAACTACAGCTGAACCAGCTATTCACTTGTCGTTTTCTTGGAACTCGACTGTGCATAAGTAGTACTGGTCCTACTAAGTAGAGATGGCATGGGATATTTTCTTGAGATCTGCAAGTAGATATTGCTATATAGAGAGATGGAAATATGCATTATGTCATTATGTCCAAACGTGAATTCGTCGCTAAATACGTGAACGCCTAGAACATAGGACGTCCATACCAATTGCCAACGAACGCACAAAGGTCGCTCAAACGTTTTCTCAGCTTATGTTGGTTTCATTTTACAAAGGCCACTTTGATACAAACGTCTATCCATCCGCAGACTTGCAGCACACCACACAAACTTTCAATAATCTCGCAGGGTAGTAGAAGGTTGATTTTTAAGGCCTTCCTATTTCGAGAGTCTATAGTGGTAAAACCAGTGAGGATAAATCTGGGTGATCTGCTAGTGGGACTGTTTGAAACAAATACACAAACAATAGTTTGGTCACCTGCTGTTGTTGTGCACTGGAACGATAGTACACAGTATAAGGTCAAATTTCAACAATGATCACGGTAATAAATAATAATACTTATAATAGGGCACTTTCTTACCTGTGACGAGAGTATACGGTATAAATTATAAAAGTCAGAGTTTGAAAGGCAAGAAACACGCCTTGCAAACCCTTGCTTTAAAAACTGTCGAACAAGTCCAAGTAATAGTCATCAGTGCTTTTTTTACCATAAATCTTGGCATTGACATTGATAAACTCCCTCCATCTCCTTCGGTCATTGTATCAGATGTGATTAAATCACTGATCTTGATGTTTTGCCGCTGACGAGACTTTGACAGATATAACCGCGACCGGGTGTGGGTTCTGGGCAGGCTTGCCAGGATCCAGTCGGAAATTACGCGGATTATGATGCACGAGTATTCGTGACGAGTTGCTGCTAGACGTATGATGGAGAACCAGCCGCGCCTGTCAGGTGGACAGAAGTCGTGTGCTCGTGCCGGTTTGGTTTGCGTCGAAAACCCCGCTTCATTCATTTTCATCATCATCACTGCACATCCGATCAATCATTTCCCACAGCAGCAATTGCAAAATGGCAGAGTCAGAGACCAAGAGGTTCGCTTGCACCTTCTCAAATTGCGACAAAAGATTTCTCAAACGGGGTGACCTCAACAGGTATGTCAAGATCAAGGATTCTTCGGCACTTCAAAAACAATGAATTCACAAAGCACGTGGTGTCAACAGGCACGAACTCATTCACAAAGGGATCAAGCCATATAAATGCGACCAATGTGGGAAATCATTCGTTCAGGTACGTAACCAAAAGTACGATCTGTGATCAATTATGAAAGTACTCCTTTTTAATACTTTATCATTTCTTTCATGCAGAAAGCAGCTTTGCAGGTAAGGTTTACAAGAAGTGCTTACCAAAAGAGGCGCAACTTCGTGTTCTTTTTGAGTCTCATCGGTCGCTATTTCAGACAGGCCTTTCTGTTTCATATGAACATCTAACTGATCATCTTCCAAAAATAGACACATGAAAGGACGCATACCGGAGAGAAACCCTTCAAATGCCAATACTGTCACCGAAAATTCAGCGATCCCTCACAATTTTCTCGTCACAAAAAAAATGAACATAATGATGAAGCTTCAGCTGATAAAGATGGTGACTCCTATGTACCAACTCTACGAGCACGCCAACAACGCTCTCGCAAACTGAAACGTAAGTCTGGGTGTTTTAGAATGAGCCGACGAAATGTATGATCCTTTAATCTTTTAGTTGTTGCTAATTACAAATTTTTACGTAGTGCGAGCCACGACAAGGGACGACGATTTCTCTGAACACTCTAGCGAGGAAGCATCTTCAGCTCCCAGCACCGCTTCTACTGAAAGCTCAGATAGACGACTCTCAATGGAATTATATTATCCATCACGTCTTATGCATGAAACGAACCCCAACGTGGAGCCTGACTCGTCTCCACACCAACAACCCGAAATTTATACAAATGGTCAACTCCCCAGCCACTCCCACGCACCAGACACTATACTAGCAGACATCCTTCCTGACTTTATCCAATGGAATCCAGATGGCACCCTTGTCATCCCAGGTTTTGCTACGGATGCACAGTATCCCAATGATAGCCACGTCAACGGGCTTTTAGCCCTGGACCAGTTCTGTTTCGAGACCGGCCAAACGGAATCACTGGCAAACCTCTTCCTCTCGCAGTGGACGACCTTCCCCGTGCAATAGGTGACAAGGAACATCATGTCACTTATACGCAAAGTCAAAACGAGCAATCTAAGTTATAAGAAGATTTTATGAAACACTTGTAAAGCTAGAAGTCCTCATGAATAGAATAGAAACTGCAGTATTACATTCCAACGTCCAAATGCTGCCTCGTCTTACTGATTAGGGACATATTCAACTTCATCGTCATCAACAGGACTGTTTGGTCGAATAGTCATTGTTGGGCATGCACACCGTTGACTGTTAAAATCCTTGCCGACACTGCTTCCATTTACGATCGCGCCTTGGTTCAAGTCGAGGATCTTGGTTGGACCTACAAGAAGGTCGATCAAATTAAGCCCAAGGCTTCAAACACAAGCGCAACAGCATCAAGGCTCAACAACGCACGAAAGAGTAAGGTTCCCCAAGTAGATTGCTAGATCAGCCTAGTATTAGGCGCTCGAGTCAATAGCCAGCAATAACGTCCACCCAAATGCGATTTTCCACGGTTTTGAATGGAGATGCCCCCTGTTCTGATCAGACACGTCTACTTGCAGTACTCCTGAATTGTCTTCATCTTGAGTGCATCCAATAGCTAGAGCAGGGCGTCCAGAATTGTAGTTGGTAGTCTGTCCAGCTCATGCGCTACCAACATCTTTTCGTCATCTGCAAACAGAGCACACAATTGTGAATGGAGAGCAAACCAGTAAGATCATGAAGCAGGAGGAAGTAGCGATCTTCTGAGTCAAGTCAAACGAACGGTATTATCGTTGTCTCACCTCCAGAACGACACTAGATCTTATTTTGTCTCTACCAGATGTTTTGATTTCTGATCGAGACGTCAATGTTTAAGCAAGGACCCCCACTGTGAACGAAGGCCTAAAAGCGTCAGTCGATGTTTGTAAATCGCGCCGCGGCCAATTGCATAAAGACTTGTGCCTTGTCTATCCGGCTTTATGAAATTTACATTGCTTCTGATGATTAAAGAAAAAGACACATGTGTCGTTTCTGCCATACATGCCAACAATACTACCCCACCAATTACTGATTACTTGTTCTCCTTATTTTAATCTTATATTTACGCTTGCTTCCTTGTTCGTCGACCTCCTCCTCAATTCCTTTTGCATTGCAATCAATACTCATCAAAACACAACCAAAACTCCACCATTCTACCTTCACCCATAACCCTTCTCTTCTCCACACGTCTGGTATGAGACTTATCACCTCTGAAATCCCATCCAAGCATATTCAATTGCCCTTCATAAGCAACTGATCCAAATATAAGTGAAGCATCTCGTGATATTTCAGCAAATTTAAGTTCTCGTGATGGTACTGGCAGTGTCGTGTTATTGTTATCAGTATTATTATTGTGATTAGCGGGGTTTGTAAAGGCCAAGGTTGGATGTTTTAGTAGAGCATTTGATTCTGATAAAGTATATAAGAAGTTGCCATTGGTTGCGTCCCACGCTGCCAATTGATCATTCCTTGGACCATTAGTTAAGATGATGTGACCGTTGATGGCCAGCGTCATGGGAGCTAGAGCTGTATCAGCTGTTTCGTCTTCATTGTTGTTGTCCATATTGTCGTCTACCGTAATTGCATCAGCCGTGTTGAAATTATACAGCTGGGTTTGTTTCTTCATATCATAAACGTAGAATGATCCATCATACAGCCCGTAAGCTAATTTGTTGAATACGAGGAGAAGCGTAAGAAGCTTGTCTCACCAAATACGCAATGCAAATGCTTACCAACTAGATCTTCCCAAATCGCAACATTGAGAAGATTAAAGACATTGAGATGCTCTAGGTACTTGGACGGTATATCCACAGACAAGAGTGCATCACCAGTATCAGCTGACCATACAATGATTTTACCATTACGACCACCAGTTACAATAGATCGATGATGTACATTCATGGAAAAGATAAAGCCGAGATGTTCATGAGCATGAATTTCACGCTCAAACTTGTGATTTACGACATCCCAGACCATGATGGTGGACGAGTCATCGAAAGAGACCAGAGTTCCCTCTCCATTAGACAATATGAGACCAATAGCATTGCGATGACCATGTAAGTGAGTTGTTGGCTGTAATACGGGTGGTCTATGTACTATCTCGTCATCGTCATCTTCTGTTGTTAGAGTGGCAGTTGGAGATCCCATTTCGTTTACCAAGGGTTGATTCAGTATTTCTATAAAGTCTTGGACTACATCATTGACGCCCTGGGAAGCTTCAACTTGTTCAGCCTCCATGGGCTCAACCTTGACTATATGAATCACGTCGGGAGTAGCTACATCAACCCAACATACTTGATCACCAGCTAAAGCTACGATATACGCATCTGTAGGATCTACAGGCCAGGCCATTACATAGTTACGACGAGTTGACTGAGGGGATGTCACAGTAGTATCTTCGGGTTTATATCCAAAGTTATCCGGCAAGACGGTGTTCATATTAAAAGATTGGAAGCGATAGTTCCCACGGTGAAGATTCTTGTGAGTATAATAGTGATGTCTCCAATTGACAGCAGCTTCTGTCTTTTCCGTATGATGCCAGTCTCGTCGGGACAAGTGGCTCCACAACCAATTTTCATAGTGTGTAATCAAGTCTCTCCAGCTACGTGAGACTCTATACGCTTTGGACAATGTGTCATCATCCAAGTGCCTAAATATGCAAAGCAAGATGTCTTCTGGACATGTCTATCATTTGCGAAAATCATTATTAGAAAGTGGATGTGAAAACGGTTTAGCGAGATTGCGATCAAGCCACGGCAATCAAACAACGAACTCACATTGGGAAAGCATTTGGTCTCATCATCACCATCACATCTTGTCAAACTAACACCATCCTCCAACTCAAACTCCATTTCCTGAATTGGGCCCACCTCGGGTACAAAAGACTCATTATACAGATTACAGTCCCCAAATGGCAAGTCCATCAAGCTGGATGAAGAAGCAGACACATACGACGCACAAGATTCAGAAGATGACAAGGCAGGAGATGATGGAGTGCCGGGAGGAGTAAAAGACCGTGGAAATCGCATAGGAGATGAAGCTTCGATAGGGGAGTCGATGGAAGCAGTCTGGCGATACGCTAGATCCGTGATTAAGGGAGACACCCTCTTTGATCGACCACGAGAGTCCATTCTCAGTCGTTTCGAGTGTCTGACAGAGCCGTTGCTGTTGTTGTTATTGGGACCTGTATACTCCATGTCGTCAGCTTGAGTAAAGGAGAGAGCAGTGCTTATAGAGGAGGAGGAGGAAGCGGAAGATATAGATGACGTGGGGGATGGGACTAGATTTGACAACCACACTCTTGGCGGAGTTGGTAGTGGGGCTAATCCTTCGTCGTCAGAGATCTCTGAGGAGAGAATGGCTAGTTTTGACTCTAGGCTTGCAACTTGGTCGTCAGGAGTCATATCGGGATTGTCAAGTATGAACAAGTCATGAAAGCGTTTAGAGTTCTTTGTAGTCGAAGAGAGCATGTCCGCGTATGTTTGAGGAGGAACTATGATATTTAAGAATGTTAGAATGAGTTAAGATATAGGTATGAACAGTATAGTGCATAGAACTTTGGAAACAGGGAAGGAGTGTCAAGAAAAAGACGTTTTGGGTCTTGTTGAGCTTGAAGTACTCCAAACAGTCAAAAGATAAGAGGAGACTACGTACCGCAGATCCAGTTGGCCTAACAAGTAGCTCGCTTACTATCTAGCTATGGTGTTGGTTGCTTGTTATGCTTTCAACACTGAAGTTCCACCGTTAGAGGAATTAAGTTACAGGTTGTTGCTGTCGGAGGACAAAGTCGGTTCTTCTTTGAAACCCTTTCTTTGGTGCTTCTTGTTCCTACTTCGGCGATGGACCTGACTTGCCCTTCTTGTTGCGTTCCTCTTTCGTTCTTTGTGAATGAAAGACTTGAAAATATGAAAGCCCAGTCCAGATGAACAACCAATAAACCCTGCAACGATCCGCTAAATAAATACGTAATTACGTCAACGATGACTTACAATTTGTTGATTTTGTTGCCTCAGATTTCTTGTGTTTATTTTTTAATGTACAAATACGATACAAGGCCCAAGGACACTGCGTGTCCCTCAGCATAATGGACGCCAATTTAATTAAACAAGACCGTAAAGAGTCCATCAAGATTCAACCACCTTCAGCAAACACCAGCCCGGTTTTCAACTTTCCTGTTCATATTCTCCTGCGGACGTGTTGTCCCACCTGCCGCCGTGAGCCCAAAACCTGGACGGTAGGATAGAATCCCCTGTAAACTTGTCCTCGGCCCAGTCTGGCACACTCGTTTGATATGTCCATGATGGTGACTCGTACTAGTATGTGATGACGAGTGAGCTAATATACCAGCAAACAAACCGGAGAAGGACAAATATCAACATACCTTCCAAGCATGAAGCCAGATACATAACTGTTCAGGCAATGGATCTACACGTTTCACGATGCAATCAGCACACTTCCAGACATTGGCTTCTTCCTTTTGCCCGTGATCTGCAACACCATTCCTACTATTGATATTATAACTACTACTGCTGCTGCCGGGAACATGATCCATGGTATTGCTTATACCTTCTAGTTCATCCATTCGAAAATGTAGTGGATTGATAGGCATCTGGTCAGTCATACTTCGTAGGGCTACTTTGAGTTCAGTTCTACTCATACCACCTTTCCCAGAATTAGGTCCAAATGCATATGAAGCACTGTAGATCGGGTCATTGGCTATCGGGTGTCCAAGAAATTGCAGATGAACTCGGATTTGATGGGTTCTGCCCGTGGTAGGCTTACACAGTACAACTGACGTCAATCCATTATATGATAATCTTTTAAAGTTTGTATGACATGGCTTCCCCTCAGGATGTACGATATTCAGTGTCATCTTTTGGGAGACATTCAGTATAGGCTGGTGACAATCTATTTCGTCTTCTGGAAATTCTCCAACCACTCGAGTCAAGTAGTATTTTTGGATGAGATGAGACTCCAAATCTCGACTCATGGATTGTGATTTTGCCAGAGTTTTAGCAATAAAGCATAGTCCTGAAGTCAGACGGTCCAATCGATTTATTGCTACGAAAGTGTGGGTCAGCTATTTTGCGGTTAAGAAAGTGACATCGTTTGCAAAGCGCTTTTCTGGTCTTGTAAATGTATATACAATTGCTTACGATAGAGTTCTTTCTTGCCGAATTCAGGAGATCGTAATATCTCTACCACAGAGTTATACGTATACCGCCCTATGATGATTCGATTTGTTGTTGGATCATGTCATAGCTGCGTTGTGTGTACAGCTGGTTTACCAGTAGGATGAACCGGGAGGGAAGCAGGCTTGTCCACAACGAGCAGATCATCTGTTTCATCAGCGAGTGCCACAGATTGTGACAATACTGGAGGTTCATGTCGGTGAACCAAGTGAGTGACCTTCTCTAAATCCTTGAGAATGTAATCGGGTGCTACGACTTGACCATTGACCAAGATCTTGCCAGCTCTAATGGCACGAAGCTGGAATCCAAGGAATTTGGACATGGTAAGCTGATCAAGCAGGTCACGGTTGTGCTTCACAATCAGAGGACTTACATAATAATCAGGAGTTCCCAACATGAATTCATCACTAAATACGTCTATAAGTGTTCGTCCAACCCAACGACCCTTTGTTCTTGACTCGTACAAGTAATAGTACGGTTCTACTCTGCGTAGTCCATCTTCGAAAATGTAGCGTGGACCATCTGCAGAGTATTGCTTAATTTTTTGTATCCTAGGAGCTGGTCTGGGAGCATGTGGGTTTCGGAAGTGATGTTGGCCAACATTTCGTGGTGCTGCTGCTACAGCGTCAAATGTAGCTTGATTTCCATCATCATTGATGTTTATATGTAGAAAATCCTCATTCTCGTCTTGCATCACGTCTTCCTTCACTACCATCTGAGGCGAGATTTTGTTTGAAAGCAAACAAATATAGGTAGTTACCAAGTAAAGTTGTAGGATTCAACGGTAAATCAGACTGTATAAGCTGGATCTGTGCACTAGTAACTAGCCTCTTTTGTATTATATCTACTGCTTCTAATGAAGCTCTA